>NC_021162.2:2734317-2764021 GCF_000331145.2 Cicer arietinum
GCAAGAAATTCAAGTGCTTCGAAATCCATAATCAATCACATACATACTTGAAATTCTGCAAAAACAGAGGCAATCTTACTCACTGATTTTTGCGAAACAATTGCTGGTTTTTACTTATCAAATAGCTTGTGCAATTTTCATTAGATCCTTTGTAAAGAATCAATTCTCAAACAAGAGTTTAGAAATTTCAAATTCTGTCAAAACAATCAAATTGTAAAAACTCAAACTATAAGAGTTTCTTTATAGTTTGTTTTAAGATTACTTCCTATCAAGGTTATATAGGTGCTGGTATTGCTTTCTGGGCAGAAACCATTAGAGGTTGAAATAGATCAAGGTTGATCTAAGACTAGGTGTTGTAAGTTCAAGAAAGCTTTTTTACACTTAGTGGAAAATCTCACAGTGTGAGGACTGGGCGTAAACCACATTGAGTGAACCAAGATAAAATCCTTGTGTGGTATTCTCTATCTTATCTCTCTATTTATCATTCTGAATTAATTAAACCATAAACATATTTTCTGTTTTTAACTAATCAAGGAACGTTCTCCGTTTTACTACTAAAACCAAGAACGTTCTCCGTTTTCTGTTTTCACAACCAAGATCAATCTTGAGTTATTTTCTTAAGTTTTAACAGGAATTTTTAAAAGGTATATTTACAATTCAAACCCCCCTTTCTTGTAAATCGACATTGTTACTTCACATGTTTGACTAGGCATTTTCCTTGAACTTGAACTGATCCCAATCTGAACTGATCATGTAATTTAGCATTGATTTATAGGTATTTAACTAATTATTTGAAAGAAAAAAAATCCACATATAGGTATTTTACAGAAACTGAACTGAAATTGTAATTTAGCATATTTAACTTGAACTGGACATAAATTTGTAATTTTAAAGCGCTGTAAAAGGCTTTCAAAAATTAAATTACAAATCATTATACAGCGCTTTTGTCCATAAGCGCTTTAAAAAGTTTTTAAAAATTAAATTAAAAATAATTTACAGCGTTTGTTTCGTAAGCGTTGTAAAAGGCTTTCAAAGTATTAAATTACAAACATTTTACAATGTTTGTTATATAAGCGCTGTAAATGACTGTAAAATGCTCATATAGCGCCTTTTATATAGTCTTTTAAAGCGCTTTTTATATAGTCTTTTAAATATGGTTAGGTCTTTTAAAGTGCTTTTTGGACAAGCGATGTAATATGGTCTTTAAGTAAACTAATAATAAGAATCCGCTTCAGTTTCTTCTTCACTACGTATTCTCCCTACGAACTTGACAGTGCGAAACCTCTCATTTTCATCTTCATTACGTACTCTCCATCTTCTCCCTCTCCATACGAATCCTACTGACCATCTTCTCCCTCTTCACTACTCTCCATACTAATCCTACTGACCATGTTGAACTTGTTAAAGTTATACTGAACTTATAATTATACTGTGTTAAATGTGTAGATAAATGGATTCCAATAATGATTTAGATCGTCAAAATGATGAAGTTGTCAATACTAAGAGTTATGAAAACGAAGTTAAACATGGGGCAACTATTATGCAAAAGGTCATCAAAGCAAGAAGTAATGAAATTAAATTTGAGGTATACTATACTTTGTTTAGAATTGATTTTTTATCCTTTTGAAAGCATGCACTTACTCTATGAGTTTATTAGGTGGGATGGAATCAAAGTGGTCAGCCAATTGAGCCCAACAATTCAATGATGGTAAGTTACATTGGTGCGGTTGTTCGTCAAAATATCCCAATAACAATTGGTGATTGGAGAGATAAAGCTTTGAAGGATGCTAAAGATATTTTGTGGAATGATATACAAGTAACTTTTTTACTCCACTTTTTTCTTACTTAGAATTTTTTCCATTGAAATACTTTTACTCACACTTTATCTTTATTTGGTTTGCAATAAGCTTTTAACGTTGATGAGATGCGAAAAAATTATGTGCTTAGAGTTGTCGGAAAAATACACAGAGGATTTAGATCTCATTTGTCAAATTGCTACTTAAGAGATCGTGATGGAAATTTGAATGTTGAAGCTCCAAAAATATACAAACACTACACATCAAATGAAGAATGAAGCGCTTTTGTAGCTAAACGTGCAGACACCAATTTTGTGGTAATATTAATTTATTAGCATTTGTGTTTTATCCATATTCATAGTGTATTTTTTTCAACGATCATTAAATTTTTTTTATATAGAGTATAAGTACGGTAAATCGGGAGAGAGCAAAAAATCCAATGCATTTGTACAAAAAATCGTGTATGGGGGGGTATGCACGTTTAAAGCAAAAAATTGTAAGTAAACATCACTTTTATATAATGTGGTAGATTATAAACTATAATTTCTAACTAATATTTTGTTTGTGTCTTAACGAGTAGCTTCAAGAGACTAAAATCCATTAGGTCTAATATTGAACTTATATTTTTAATCATACATGTATTTTAGGAGAATCCAGAACAATGCTATGAAAATCCAGAGGAGAGTAAACAAGTTAGTTGTATGGACATACTTGGTAAGGTATTTAATGTTCCTGAATATTATGGTCGTGTGAGGGGTAAAGGATTTGGCGTAACTCCAAAAACCTATTTTTCACATGAGAAGCGCACAAATCATCTAATGAGGATACTAGATAAATCGAAAATCCTAACAAAGAAAATTGAATTTTTGGTGAAAATAAATAAGGAAAAGCAACTTCCAGAGTGTCAACGTGAAATACAACTAGATAGTGAAAATGGTAGTTGCAACATTGATCTTAAAAGTCATCTGAAGGTAATTAATTACTTTATAAAATAAAAAATTCACTCAACCTAATTGTTTCATATACTTATGTATTAACCATTGATTTAAGGTGTCTCATCCTGCATGCTATATTTATTCTCCCCTAGCCATCGTATGGTTGGAAAATGAACATTGTACAATACCTTGGGAGAAGTATTACATCATACTCCAATCTCTGTCAGCCATGTTAAAGTGTCATGATTTCTTTTGAACCACTTGCACAATTGCTTACACCCGACAACGATGGAGATATGAAGTTTTTGGGAGAAGCAATAGGTAGTTACATGGCATGACCCCAAAATCTTGTTGGCATAGATACGGTATGTTTAATTGCTAATTTTTCTGTTGTTAACGTTAATTTCACATTTATTTAGATTCTTACAAAGTCTAAAGGGAATGATAAGAAGATTCCTCACAACGAATCAATCACTTCACCATAAAAGGTTTGACATATACATCAATTGAATATGAAATGATTAGTTTACTATAATAACTAACAATCTGATTAATTTCATTTTTTCAGATTCAAGCAAAACCCGCCGAACCACAAATCTACCAGAAATCAGTCGCACCGGAAATGCAGGTTCCTGGTAAAAATAAATATGGAAAAATTCAAAAACTGGATCGTGGAAAATCAGTTGTTGCTCCTAAAATAAGTCATTCACGCCTTTCTCAATTTGGGTCGTGTCTATACATACAAGCAAAAATGAATATGGACAACAATGATTCACGTATCATACACATGGAGAAAGGTATTTTCGAACATGAGTATGAAGAATTACTTGATAAAGAGCACATATATGAACTTCTCAATTCTAAGGAGTTGAGTGCTAATGTCATCAGCATATACAATAGGTAATTACATCACTGCCCATAAGCTAATTTGTTGGTAATTATTTTTAATTGCATCACTACCATATTTATTGGTAATTAATCTAATTTGATATTTTCGTTGAAGATTTTTGTATAAAACGTTGGTGTGCATGCTTAAATTTTCAGATAGATTTTCATTCTTATCTCCCCATAAGTTGTCCCCGTTTCAACTCGATCTAGTTAACGTCAAAAAATATGTCGTTAATATACTTTTAGAAAATAAATAGAAGGATAAAATGTTTCTTGCACCATATAATTCAGGCTAGTTATATATTCTTTATCTATATATTTTTTAATTTATGATACGTTATCAATTGCATAAACAAAGTTGCCAACAAATTTTTTGTTGTTGCAAGCAACATTGGGTGTTGTTTGCCATCAACACCACATCTGAAATTATATACTATTTAGATTCATCACACGATCATTATAACAATCACTTGGGTATAAAGAATATCTTCGATACGTAAGTAATATTAATTCATTTTTTACATATATAAATAATGTGTTTGGTAATAGAATAATAATCACATTTATTTTGATAGTTTTTATAAGTTTTCCGCGCTCAAATGAGTGTTATAGTGTCGAAGCATAAGTCAAACAACATCACATGGATTCCAATAAAGGTTTGAAAGTTTTGTTATATAACTTAAGTATATTCCTTTAAAATTTCATTTACAATCAACGCATAAATATTTATTGGCGTGCATGTTTTATTTTATAGTGTCCTCGTCAAACTAACAATATAGACTGCAAATACTATATATTGATATTCATGAAGGAGATTGTTGATATGAATCAAAATATAATTCCAGAAACGGTACGTTATTTTCATTATATTTTGTTGATTTTAGTTCTTCGATTTAATGAAATGTTTATGTTCTTATTTCCTTGATTAAGTAGAGATTTTTCGTAGTTTTGCGTTTTTTCTTTGTTTTAGTGGAGTGCTGAATTTTGGTGAGAAATCAACATGATCTATGTGGAGTAGTGCAGTCATATTTGGAGTTGTAGATGTCCATTTGGAGTCAAACCAAGTGCCAATGAAACTTAAGATCCATAGCTACAACTTTGACGAAGACACGAGAACCAAATTCAGACTCGAAAGAGGAGAACAATGCAGTATACGTCAAACAAAAGATGTTGTGCGCCTGAAGCGCAAAGACCTGCGCCTAGGGCGCATTTCTGCCTTCCTGAATCTGTCCACTTGCGCATGAAGCGCAAATTTCGCGTCTGGGGTGCGTGGCACACGACTGAATATTTAAAAACACGTTTTTTCTTCTTCACTTTATAGGGATCTTTTTTACTATTGGGAAGTTGGGAGACTTGTGCCCTAGTAGAGAAACTCAAAGACAGTCGTTTCTAACACCATTAGAGCAGTTTTATCAAGAACCATTCATGAGTCTTTCTTATAATTATTCTCTAATCTATCTCTTTTCTAGCTCTATCATGAGTAACTAAACCATATTTGTTATGGATGAGTGTAACAAGATGAAACCCTTATTTTTCTAATTTGATTTCTATTTATATGAATGAGTTTATTGAATTATTTTTCTCATCATCTATGTGTTTAATGCTTTTTATTGCTTGATTAACATTAAGATGTTTTACGATTTATTTTTTAAAACGAAAGTGAACTTTACGAATACTTTAGATGAGAAATTCATGAAATCAATTAAATTAGTTGCAAAAATAATAATTGATATGAATAGGTACAGCTCATGAAATCAATTAAATTAGTTGCAAAAACAATAATTTACTAATTTATCGGCTAATAATTTACTAATTTACTAATTTAATAATTTACTAACGTAGTTTAGAAATAGGTACAGCTCATGAAATCAATTAAATTAGTTGCAAAAATAATAATTTAACGAAGTTAAATTCACTACATGAATACATGATTAAAGTCAAGTAATTAATAAATTTTAATTAATGACAAATTATTAGAATCGTAATTATATATTTTTCTATCATATTTTACTAATTTATCGACAGAATTAAAGTTTGATTTCTCTTAGAATTATAGAGATAAAACAAAGAGTTTGTTATCAATTGATATGTTATAAAACCGACTTTTAAATGCATCATCATCGATCATATATATCTTGATAGGAACAAAAGTTGTTTTACACGTTCCACAACCAATCACATGGAAAGTGTATTTTAGAATCACCCCCAACAAATAGTTCTTCCTTTAATAAACTAAAATTAATATTATAAATGTAACAATAAATTCAAACAAAAATTTATTTAGATTGAAACTAAAGAAAGATCCTAAATTTCTTTACAATAAATAAAGTTATATGAACTATGAAAACGTCGGTTTTATTATTATTATTATTATTATTTTTTTTTGTATAATATATGATGACGTGTGGAGAATTACCAAGAATCTAAAACAGAGGAAGAAAAAAATAAATTTAAAAAGAATAATAATAACTAGACTTCAAACTAATATTTTTGAGTTTCTACAATCTATGAAGAATTAATATAAAATCTAAAACAGAGGAAGAAAAAACAACTTCAAACAAGAATAATATTTGTTCCTATTCTCATGCTTGCTTGAGTGGTTCTTTTATTCTATTCTCTTCAATCTTCATGTAATTAAACCTTAAACATGTTACAAAACAAACCGAATTCATAAACCCCATCGCAATATTCGCATGAAATACCAACACCATCAACTTCATCCTCAAACTCACACCACCTCGTTGAATGTTTCTCCTCCTTCTTCCCTGTCTCACACGTGCCAGAACAACCAAAAGAAAATTCTTGATTTCGAATCACCACAAGATTCGTGTACCCTCATATTTATACTTAGTTTAAATACACGATCATAAAAAATTTCCTCAATTTCAAACTCACATCAGAAATAGTCTCTCTTACGTACTTTCACAAGCTAACAAATAAATTATAAGATATCTTTATAATAAAATGCCTATTTTTGTTATATGAATAGAGAAATAGTGTTAAAAAGTTAATTTTTTTTTTTTAAATTTCATTGTTTATTTTATAAAAAGCTATTTTATTAATTTAATAAATATCTATGAGTTTAAGTAGAAAGTGAACTAGAACCATTTTTTTTATTGAACTGATTGATCAATTTAACCCAGTGCTTGTCTCAAAAAAAAATATTATTAAAATAATCTCTAACATTGTACATAACAAAATCTTGAGACCGTTAAAGAAACTTTTTCAATTTCTATAATTTCAAAATCTTGAAACTAATATAAAATATCATAATAATTATGTTCTTTATATAAAATTCTAATTGAAGAATTAAAAAGTATTATAATAGAAATTTTAACAATTGAATCAAAATTAAACTTTGTGATATTGAGTTATTTGATAATATTTTATCATAATGCATGTATAACTTATACAAATAATGAATGTTCTGATTATTATTGCATTTTCTTAAAGTTTCCAAATTTAATTTGTTACAAATATATTTATAATTTACTTTGTCCCAAATTAAATAGTTCTTCATTACATTGTTGCATCTTTAATTTGCAATGATACATTAATAACGAGAGAGATGAGTTGGACAACATTAGAAGAAAGTAAGGGTAACATTCTTCTTTTTTAATTAGTAGCCTACTAGTTGGTGTCAATCTGAATACATCTTGGTTGGAAAGATGGGGGAGGTTATTGAATTTTAAGTTTGATGACCTGCCTTTTATGTATAGGGTTTTCCGAGTAGTACTAATCCACATAGGTTATCGTGTTGATTAATGGATTCATTGTTCTCCTTAAAGTTGTTGTGTTTATATTATTGATTTACTTTCTATCTTTCTTCAAGTCTCCTTCATGTATTATCTTTAAAATTGAATCTCTTTATAAATCTTTATTATGGGTGAGGAGAAGACGCGTGAGATTTATTGAATTAATTAGAATTTTGGTTGGATTGTCTTTCGTTGTTGGATAACATTTCTTTATAAAACAATAAGGTTGATAGGATTTAGAGTATTCTCTTATGATTATTATTATTTTTATTTTGGTTTGGATTTGTTTTGGAAGTGTCTTTTATTTTTAGTGCTGGTTGTTATATAAGATATTTGGCTTATTCTTGGCACACTTTGTATTTTGAATAAAATTTAATATAATTCATTCTTGACTTTTTCAAAAGAAAATGTACTTTTAATTTTTTTTATCGTTTTTTTTTATAATAACTCATTGTGGATTATTTATCAATAATTTTGCAATAGAGAATACTAAAGAACAAGAGACTCAAAATATAGAGGATATTTGTGTTAATTTACTTAGAGTTTAATTGATATACAATGACAATGTAAAATATTTTTACCTTCGACAAATCATAATTAATAATATTCATTACTATAAATGTGGTTATTATACAAGTGAAAGATTGTAACATCGGATGATTGTGATTTAATATCAGTGTTAAAATATTTTATATTAACAATATATATAAATTAAATCTATTTATTAAAATGAATACATATTTTAAAAAATAAAAACAAAATATGTTTTGACACCTTTTTTTTTGTTTGGCCCATAGCACCCAAAATCCCCAGAATGCACCCAGTATCATTGTGTTATCGAGACCCATTTTGGTTAAGCCGACCCAATAGGGTGATTTAACCTACTCAACATGAAATATTTGTTAATTGTTGGTTACACTTCCTGATAGGAAAATGCAAACAAGTAGAAAACTAATTATAATTGCTAAAAATAAAGATTTTGCGTCAAAATGCAGCAAACCTATAATATGCTTTACAATAACATGCTTGTTAATTTTTTTTTTTCTTTTCTTTTCGCAATCTATAATCATGGAGACTAAAATTGATGGGCTATTATTTATATGTTGTTAAAACGAAAAGGCATAGGGCAAATTGATCAACATCTAACCCAATTGCAAAAGTTCTCAATCATTCTAATAAAATTTTACCCCACATTTATAGGTGGTAATAGGTCAAACCGTCGTATAGAGATATATTAAAAGTTTAGTTCGATCTGACTCGTTTAGTGAAAAGATTGGATTTAATTTTTTTAAAAAAATTTATTTGTTTAAATAGACTATGCTCAAATTTTTTTAAAAATTTATTAGACATAACAGATCAACTCGTACATATATAATTAAAATATAATATTAATATATATATATATATATATATATATATATATATAATAAAATAAAAAAGACTAGTTATATTTATATATTAAAGACTCTTTATACAATAAAAGTCTCTTTATTAGAATTTTGAACTATAACTTTTTACTCTCCCTCCATACATATAAAGTTTGTTATAAAAAGTGAGGAAATAAACGGATATTATGGTTGTAAAGTGAGGAAACTTTATATATATATATATATATATATATAAAGTTTGACTCGACTTGCATTATTCGCACCCCTAATAATAAATAGAATTGAAATATGATGTCATATAAAATTAAATTCTTTAAAATGTCATGTTGAATATATAAAAAAAAATACTTATTTTATTAATATCATTTATTAATCTATTAAAAAATGTCTAAATACTTATTTAAAATGTTAATATGAACTACAGTTTTAAATAGGTTAACATGTCGTACTATATTTTCATAAAAGTCATGTTCAAGGCTAAAAAAAAAGCCTGTGATAGATCACAAATTAGACTTAGGTCTAAATTTTTTTAACATATCACGTTTTCACCTTATAAAACCTAATTCGGCTCGGCTAATTCCAACCCCTATCCACATTCTTTTCTTAAAAAAAAATGGTGAGTAAAGTTGTTCTCGAATAATACTATAGTCATCCAACAAAAAGAATGAAAATGTGATTTAATTCACTAAATTACACTCACTTGGATTTATTAATGAATATCAAATCCTTATTCATAAAATCAATTGTTAATCTTTTAACATTCTTAGTTTATTTTAGAAGATATGTATACAATTTTAGAAGTAGTCATCTTTAAAAATGGCGTGTTATACGGTTTAACTGATTTGAGTTAATGGTCAGTACAATTGAATAAGTTAAAAAATCAACATGGTGTCGAAGGCAATCACTAAGGGTGGGTGACCGAAGAGAAACTTTATTTTGACAAGAATCTTGGTTGAATGGAAATAATATAAAATCCAAATAGAATAGATTGTTTTCATTATATATGGATCAAGATGCAATATGATTACACCTCTAAAGGTTATATTATTTGATTGGTAATTAAATATATAACCAACAAAGAAGAATTTTATAATATGCGTGGAAACTATTTGGTTACCACTTGGATTTTGAGAGTACATTGTTTTCAAGGACTTGGATGAAAACGAAATGATTTAAATTTTTTATAGTTCATCCCTACGAGCAAATAAGTAATTCGTCATGTTTTGCAGGTATGCTTTTAAGGGGAAGAGTATTTGAATCAAGAGGTTTGACGATTGGGTTTGCAACAGTTTACTAGACATAAAAGGAAAATTTGCAATTAGGGTTGAAATTAAGTTAAGGTGAGCTGAACTTGGGTTCAGCTCAACTCAATTTGATAAAAATAAGTTCAGTTCGAAATTTAACTCGAGTTTGTCATAAATTTATTTTTTAATTTAAATTCAACTAGGTTCAAGTTCACGAATAATTCGGTTCAATTCGATAATTTGAATTAAATAAACAAAAATACAAAGAATCAAATGTGCTCTTTCAATTATAAGTTAAAATATTAATAAAAATTAGCTAAAGTCTATATAATTTAAACTAAATTTGAAGATCAATTTTCTAATTACTCTTTATTGTATTCTATATTAGCGGTGCAACAAATGCAACATCCTCCTTAGATTAACTAAAGTCCATCTAATCTATCACTAAAAAAAAATTAAGAATTTATAACACAAAATATTATTGGAAATTTATGATTTAAGCAACAAATGCAATCTTTCACTTTATACTTGCTGACGATATTTTTACTATTTTTGAGACCGAAATTGATTTTCCTTTAAACAATAGAGTTATAAGTCTATTTTGTAGCTTTCAAATTATATAAAAAATATTTTAATATTAAATTTTCAAATGATATTTATTTAATTTCAAAATTACATTTATAATGTATTTAACATCAATTGAGTGAGAATAGGTCAGACCAGACCAGACTTTGAAAGACTTTATCCTGAACTACAATTAATTTTTTCAACCTAAACTTGATCTGACCTTTTTAAATAGTCTGGCCTAAAAGTCATTTTAAAAACCTATTTCACATTAAAGCATTTAAATAGTATAGTTTATATTTTTATTAAATAGGCTAAACTAGACATTTATATACAATCAAATCTAATAAAATTGTAACTAGCAAGTATGCAACAACCTTTCAAAAAAGTAAATAAACAAAATAAATCCATAATTAGCTAATTTAAAATAAAATTTCTAATATTAATAAATAATAATAAAAATTAACAATGTTAATAAATAATAATAATAATAATAATAATAATAATAATAATAATAATATAGATCGACTTAACAGTTATAACATGCTTTTTTGTAAGTCTGAGACTAATCTATTTAAATTAATTGGATTTAAAAAAGCCATTTTTTATTAAACAAGCCATAGACCCCTGACGAACTAACTCGCCTATTCCGACCCACAACCATCATTTTCAAGTATTTTAATACTTACACTCAAATTACTTTTTTTTTTATAACTCCAAACTAAAATTTATTTCATACAAAAACAAAATTATATAAAATTGATAATATATATATATATATATATATATATATATATATATAAAAATAAAAAGTTCAATGAGTTAACTATCAAAATCTCTAACTAGTTTACCATGATACGTCACATTTTAATAAAATAAATATGAGTTATTACATGATAAATAAAGCCTATTTGGGAATTACTCAGAGTCATATCCTTGTATTTAGGCTATTGGTAAAGTATTACTAGTTTAACATGCTGGTCATGGAATTCACTATTGTTTTATAAAATTTGAAATTTTTTATATGCAATATTTTCAGAAAATATAATTTTTTTTTGAATTTTTTGAAATACAAATAATAAAAAAAAGTATGATGTTTGACATTATTTCTTTTTAAAAAAAAGATAAAATTGGATAAAATATTTTTCATGTTATTATTATTGTAATTAATTTTATTTATATATTAAAATATCAAAAATAAAAGGAATAAAATTTTAAACATGTTTATCTAAATATTTAAAATACTGTTGGATAAAAAACAAAATTTAAATATTTTATTTAAATATTTTTAATTTTAGTTTTTAATATTTTAAGTTATAAATTAAATAATTTTAATATTTCAATGTATAAATAAAATAAATATTAAAAATGTAACATATTTAAATATTAAAAATAAAATAAATAACATTTTAAATATTTCAAGTAGATATTTTAATTTTAAAGTTAAATTAAATTAATTAACTTTAAAAAAGTTTAATTAAATATTTAAATATTAATTATTTTAATATAAAAATAAAAGAAAACAAAATTATTTTTCTATACATTAATATATATATATATATATATATATATATATATTTATATATAATATTAATTATAACAATGATAATATGAATAATATTCTTTTCAATTCATATATGTCATCTAAGTGTTACGTAATAAAAAATAAAATAAAAATAAAGAAATTAAAAATTTAATTTTGATAAAATAAAAGAACTAAAAATAAATTTAATATTAGAAGTATACATGAGATTAAAAGATAAAAGTATAGAAAAACTTACCAAAAGATAATAACAGATAAGTAAACTTGTTTTTTAACCATTATCTGGGACAAGCAAGTCACCAACTACGAAGAATATAGTGATGAATTTCAGAATTCAGTAAGTAATTGACAAGTATGATCGTTCAATAACTACTCTAATTAATATTTGAAAATGTTAAATTAATTTTGAAAAGTAGATTTTAATAAAGTTTCATTTTTATTTATTTTTAATTGCTATTGTATTTGGAAATGAAAGCACATATTTATTTAAATTACAATATTATATTTTGTCAACGAAAGATTAATTATATTATGTGACATATTATATAATTTACGAATATCCAAATCTAATTAATTAGATATTTTGATAGTAGCAAAATAAAAGACGGAAAATTTTAAGTTTAAAAGAAATATGAGTATTTTATCCAATACAATTTATCATTTTCCGAAAATGGTTACAATTGAAACTAACCATAAAATAATTAATTATATAATGTCAATATTTATGAACTAACATTAAGAACAAAATCATTTCTATCCGGCGGGAATTAATATTTTATTTGTATAAATATAAGTACGATGATGTACAACTTTTGAGTGTACTGATTCTTATTCAAAACCACGAATACATTTATGGGTACTAATATTTTTATATTTGTTATAGTCAAAATTATAACGTTTTTTTTTATTAATTTATAAATATAATTATAATTTTCAAAATTTTAATTATATTTATTTATTATTCAATCAAAATAATTATAAGATTAACTATTTAACTAACTCGTTAATAAAGTAAATAACATATAGTCAACGCTAAATTTTTTAAATAATTAATAATTTCAGTAATGTATTAAAATTTTGAATTAATTTAAAACAAAATATTACTTTGTTTATAAAAAAATTATAAACATACGCCTTTAATCTCTTCATTTTTTTTTAATATAAATTTCATTTTATACTAATTTTTTAATATAAATTTCATTTTATACTAATGATATAATGATGTTATTTTTTATTATACTTTTTAAATAATAATAAGATGTAAAAGAAGATTTTTTTACTCAAATAAAATAGAATTGACCCTACGTGAGAATGATTAAAATATGATACACATAACCAATTCATCAAATAATATAAATAGTAGACAGCAGTGTTAAACATGTGTGCTATCAAAATGAGTAAAATATGATACACATTCGATATTTTACACATAACCAATACATCAAATAATATAAATAGTAGACAGCTGTGTTAAACATGTGTGCTATTAAAATGAGTAAAATATGATACACATAACTCATTCATCAAATGAACAACTCATATCATTTTTATGACTCTTTTTCAAATGAAGATTTTAACGATTTTTTTTTTCTTTTATCATATTAGCATTCAGAAAATTATATTGATCAAGTAAATTCAGAACATATCCTTTTTATCTATAGATAAGTTGATAAATAAACTCACACAATTGCTAAATTTTAGATTTAAATATATGACATAATATTCGATCTAACATATTTTAAATTCAAATATAAAACATAATATTCGATCTAACAATATTGATATTTTATCCAGTGAACTAAACCTTACGAATAATCTAGAACAAATTTTATAACAACTTCCAACGAGAAATCTCTCATATTAGACCACACAATCCTTAAGCATTTTGGGCTAAAAATAATAAAACAAACTTAACTAAGACAAAAAAATCAAATGAAAAATACAATTTAAAATAATATATTATCATCAGATAATATACATTTCAAATATATAAATTACCATTAGTTTTAGGAAGAAAAAAAAATAGTATTATATACCTTTATAAGGAAAACAATAAATACAGGATAAGGTAAAAAGTTTCTCTAAACATTTGAGATTTGATAAGACAAATTTAGAGGAATTTGCTATGGTCATGACTTATTTTTCATTTTAAAATTTACTGTGAATGAAGTTGAGTTCTGCTTGTGGCATTTGCTTTCTGAATGTCTTTCAACAGATTCGAGAATACTAATGCGCCTAAATATGTTGCGTTACCCATACGAAAACTAACCCACTTATAAGCTCATAACAAACTTATATCTTGGCAAAGTTTGCAAGAGTTGATCTTTGATTCCTGTACATATCATTTTTACACTAAAATTTTCATAACAAGTATTGTTTTTTAAAATAAAATTTGAATCTACAAAAAAAATTCTAGATTTACAGTAAAAAACAATCATTTTGAATAACTTCTATAGTAGATAAAAAAACCTCGTAAACATATATCCAAATTATTTTACGTAAAAACCACTTTTTTAAAGCTTAAGCAAAATAAACCCCAAGTTAAGAAACATAATCGTTTCTTGGGCAATTTGCTAAAAACCAGAGGCAATTTTACTATATGACTGAATACAGCACCAATATCAGCCTTCAAAATTTTAGCATGGCAGTGAAAGACTAGAAAAACAACAGTGCAATTACTAGAACCTGTAATCAAATTTCGACATCCTTATCTCTTTATATAATGTGATGATAAAATGTCAACTACAGTCTACAAACAACAAAGACAAACCTTCCTTTCACTGCAAAACCACATATAGATTACAAATGTGCTCTCGATCAACCACTTCCTAAAATGGCCGCTGGAACCCTCCTAAACTAAATAGAGAATGAAGGAAAGCCGATTCACTGATAACAGGGATGTTCGAAAACGTGCCAAGAAGAGCACACCTGATGCAATGCATGGTTATGAGAATATACGCCAATGCGACACCAGCCCAATAATACATCCCAAGTGTCCCTTTGAAGTGTATAAGTGGCATGAAATTGCTTGCAACCCATACTATCTGTAGAGCGATTTCCATTAGCATTCCCATCATTACATGGAATCTGAAGATAAGTGGGAAGTCCCTATTTTTTACCACGACCACAATAGCCAAATAGCAGTATAATATAGGGAACCATGTTGGCAATCGGTTGACGGCTCCTGGGATATAAAAGATCACATTTTCAAATAATCGGAATTTTTCAAGTAAAGGTTCTAGATAAAACCCAGTTGCAGACATCTGCAAAGCTATTAGATAGGGTATACAAGATAAAGTCCTCCACCACCATTCAGGCTTCTCGGCATTTGCAGGGATTCGAAAGCCAGACCAATGATATATGTATGCTTGTGGTCGGATACTAGAATTGCTTCTTCGAGACATAGGAACACTGAGTGAGAGGTGACCATGGTTATCAGTAAATGGTGAGGATGAAACAGCCGTGAGCCGTGTAGCTGACTTTCCTGAAATGAAAAATTTGGGGATTATAAAACTAGAAACAACTTTCATGCACCATATCCAAACAATTTGCATTTTGACAGCACCATATGGTATAAATGTTTTCATGTCTATGCCTCAAAATAAACAAAATGTCAAGAAAATTATAAGCTAAAATCAACATACAAGTTTCACGAATCCTCCTATTTCATGACTTTTGCAGCAAGGATCTATAGGGTTTTTAAAATCATTAACACAACGACCTAACACTCAAAAAATACAGATAAATCCATAAAAATTTGCTGGGAAACATGATGCATACTTACCCAGAGAACTTCCTGCAAGAGCTGTGACGACAAAATTATTTTTCCTGTAGAATGTAACTCGTCTTTCTGGAATCAAATCTTTATTCCTAATTAAAAACCAAATACACATAAATTGTAAGTTGAAAAATACAAATAGACGATAAGCAAGGAAGAACATACATAACTCATAACCACAACAACAAAGTCATCAATTTTGAAACATGAGACAAACATCTAATCATCCTATACATCCGACAAAAAGTCTATCTATCTCTCAACATCTTTCAGTAAGAACAAAGAGTCCCTAATATAATCCAAATGTGAAGTACCTAAAGAGTAAACTCTTGAAATTCAAAACTTATTACTCTAAAAATTATACCAAAACTTTTTGAACCACCCTTTAAAACTAACAAGCAGAGACAACATTTATCCCTTATAAAATTGCCTTGAGCTATAACACGTGATAAGATAAAATGTCTCCTCTCCACACTTGAAAAATAACATTAACATGTTAAATGATACTATAACCATGACTTTCAAATGCAATGCTAAAAATGGTTACCTTAGGTATTTCTAACAATGATATCAAGGTTATCGAGACCTGGTAAATACTAGGTCCTCAGTCCCAAAATATAAGCAAAAATTGGTTATAGAAAGTTGTCATATTTGGTCTAAAATTTAAACCAAATACATCAACTTTCTTATATTTTGAGACAGAGTAGTATATCTCAAAACTCCATCAAATTCAATAGGTTTATAAACATTGATCCTAACATTACCAAATAATCCAACATGCAACATTTTCAAGTTTGACTTGGTTGGAGGAGTTATGAAGAGTGATCAAGAGGTTGAAGGTCCTCTCTAGACTCAAGTCTCCACCAACAACACAATACTAATGTAAACTATCATACAAACATTTGTCATTACAAAAAAAAAAAAAAAAAACATTTGCAAAACACGAAAAGCACATACTACAACAACAACAACAGTTCGAATTCAACCCGAGCAAATATAATATCAAATCATTGTATTCAAAAAATTCAAAACAAAAAAATTTAAATAACAAAAATAACATTAATCATAACATAAGAGAGTTAGTTACCATAGAGAAGGAATAGAAGAAATGGTTGTCATTGCTGCAGCCAATTGACCTGCCATCATCTCGAATCGACTCTTCAATTACCAAATTCTTCTTTTTATTATTCTTTTCTTTCTTTTCTTTTTACAAGAACTAAAGCTTCTTCAACCTCTTATACATATTTCACCTTATAGGTAAAATTCAACCTTAAGAGAAAACCAAATAATCAACTATGATAATTCAAATTACACAGATAAATGAAAATTCTAAGATTGAATTCGGAAAATGAAACCAATATAAGAAACAAAATGATTAAAGAAAAATACAAGTTACGAATTATTATAAACCCTAATTAAATACATTGCAATTCAAAAATGAATAGAGACATGAGATAAATGGAAAATGAAGAAGTAAATAGATGATACCAGAAAGATAAGAGCTTGAGTAATCAATGGATGTTTCGCGAAGGTGGAAAAAACGATCGTTATGAATTTTCGAGAGAATGAACGAAGAATACGAGGTATGGAATTAGGAGTTAAATTTATGGATCAAAAATGGTATTGGGCCTCAATTAACATCATTGCTCCATTTCTTTAGTCAAAGTAAAGTATAATTGTTTCATGAAATTAAATTGGAATTTTATACATTATCAACTTTTTATTTTTGTTGTCCCACAAAGATAGATAATGTATAAAATCTAAATGTCTTTTAACTTATCAATGGAGTTATCTTTTTACATTTATAAAGATAGAATTTAATTACTATGTGTTGAAATGTAAAAAGTTTTACACTCTTAATATTTTTAAAGATCCAACAACTAAAATTAACCAACAATGTAAAAGATATTTATACTTAATATTGATATATACAAATTAAATCCTTAAGAATATTATGTGTTTCTTGTCGATAAAAAAGTGATATTATATTGCTATTAAAATGATATTATGTATTTCATTTAATCTTTTTATGATAAATTTAGTCGTTTCTAAATTTTATTTGTCATTTTCGATTGGTCCCTCATTTTTTCACCCAAGAGAGGGTAGTTTAAAATTAATTTTTGGTATAAAATCGCTCTTCTAAATCGTTTTTATTCTCTTTTATTTAAATAAGTGATTTCTATACATATTTTATTTCTATACATATTTCTATACAATTGTAGTTTTGTCGTCTTAGTGTAATATTGTATATGTTCTTCGTCTTGATGCGACGTTTTGTTTTCACGTCTTGTTGCAGTATTCTTTGATTCATAGTGACTAATCATCTTCGCTCAAATGCAATTCTTTGATTCACAACTCTGGATGCATAAATATTCTGCATATCTTAATTTTGTCATATTTGAATATTTTGTCACATTTGTAGATATTTTTTTTTTATTTTATGTTATTAATCTAGGTGTTATGAATTTGTTCGTAGATTCGTCTTTTTCGATTTTAACAATTTTAAACTATAATGTTTTTGATTGATATAAATTTAATCAATTTGAATAAACGAACACCGTTTTTTAATTGAAATAAATTTTATTCTTTTATGATTTTAAATATTTTTTAAGTAATTAATAAACCAAAAACGTTTTAATGAAACAGTTCGGTTTCTCCTAGTTTAATAAAAGGTTGTGAGTTTGAATTCAACCATAGGAATATAAGAACATTAAAACTCTTGAATAAGAATTTTTCTTCTATTGTTGTTTTATTCAATTCGATGGACTGATTTTACAATAATAATCTCATGATACACGGTTTTAAAAAAATAATGAGTAATAATAATTTGGAAAATCCCGTTATTGAATACTAAATAGTTGGCAATAATTTTATGGTACGTTATGGAAAAAATGGAAATAAAAAATATTTTTTTAATGGAAAATTTTGATATTTAAGATCCCAAAGTATTATTAAAATGCAAATTTAAAGGATGTCATGTTCATAAGAAACTTGTTATTCTAATTTTGTTTATAATTAAAATATTAGAATTTTATCTGTAATATTTAATTTTAATTATGTAACAGATTGATAATATTTTGTAGGTTTAATTGTAATTTTGGTTCTTATGTTTATACTGATTCACAGAATTGATCTCCTGTTTTAAAAGTCGATAGTTGTGGTCCTCTCATATTTTTGAACTAAAAAAATGACAATTTAATATATTTTAAACGACGAACATACAATTCTATTATATAGAATCATCTAGATAAATTAATTATTCATATATCATTAATAAATTTTAAAATATGAAAAATTTTCGAAGTTGAAATTTAAATTTTTACGGCGTTTTATTTCAATTTCATGGGTATTAATGACTCTATATCATCATATCATATGTCAGTCTTTCATGTCATCATTTTTTAATTAAAAAAACCCAAAAAGAAATTAAAACTGTCGACTTTTAAAATATGAGGACTAATTTCGTAAATCAGTATAAACAGAAGGACTAAAAATGCAATTAAGTCTATTTTATATAATTTTGTCGTATACTTAAATTTTGTAATTTATCTTTTTTAGAGTTGATTTAGTTATTTATATTTTTTAATTGACTAACTTAGTCCTTTTTGCAATAACCATAACATTAATTATTTGAAGTTGCTAAGATATCATTAATAGCGTAAAACGTGAACAAACATAACTTTCAAGAAAAAAAATGACACGAAGAAAAACAACATTGAAGAGCAAATAAGAAGCAAAAGATACTATTGACAGCATTTAAGGGATCCACTGCATGACATTTTTAAAAGCTTATAATTTTTTTCTTCTTTTTGATTTTAATCTTCTTAGGATAATCAATCAAGACATGATTTATCAGATTGAATTCAGAGGTGGAAATAGTAACTTGTAATTTTTATACTTTTGAATTAAACAATTTAAAGGTGTAAAAATTCTACGTTTACAAATTGGCTAATTCAGACAAATTCCCTCTTAATTGCCTAATCGAAGAGGATCAAAATCAACAAATATATTAATAAATTATGGAAGGCTCGTACTAGTTAAGATGAGAAATCTCCAAAAGTTAAAAGGAGACTCTGATTCTTTCTTCATGGGCTGGACCAATTGTTGGGTCGTTAAGAAGTTTATGGGCCAATAATATTTTTTGTTCAACTTGGCTTAAGCCTTTTTTTTATCTCAACTTCTCAATCTCATGATATTATAATTTTAAAATTAAGTGTAATGGACATACATTGTTGATGTAATATTTTTACATTCACAATCAATAGAAATTATTTATTTTGCCATATCATATGAAGTAAAATTAGACGATTTGGTGGAATACATAATTGTGATTGGAAGACAGTATAAAATTCTTTTATATTATTTGTTCACTTCCAAGTTTTTTATACATGCAATAAATTATAGTAGTTAAACCATTAAAAATATTTAATTTTTATTATAACTACTTCTAAAATTATATATATGATCAATTGTGATACGCTGATAATGTAAAAAAAATTATCCTAAAAGTAAATGGAAATTAAACTGTAATTTAATTAAATATACAAACTTAAATCAAAGAGGCTATTAATCCTAATCTACAAACTTTTATTTGATCGGAATAATTTTTTAAACCTTAACCCGATTAAATATAATGAGGTATGAGTTTAATAGAGAATAGATAATATAAAGACAAGATGAGTTGATCTTAAGACAAATCACCACATGATAATAGATAAATATTTTTTTTTTTTTGAAAAAAACGAATCAACACACAAAGTTAATTGATTAAAAAATTAATTTAGTTGAATGATACAATTAAAATGTTAATCACCAAATACCAAATAGTATACATAAACATTTTGTTGTGGAAAAATTTATTTAGTTGAGTAATAAAGTTTGAGTATAATTGGTTTCAACACAAGTTTTTTAAATACATAAATAAAAAAGTAGAAAGTGGACACTTCTAGTATAAAATTATAAGTCTCTAAAAAAATCAATGTAGTAAAACTGTTATTATTATTATTAATTATTATTATTATTATTATTATTATTATTATTATTATTATTATTATTATTATTATTAATTATTATTATTATTATTATTATTATTATTATTATTATTATTATTATTATTACTATTATTATTATTATTATTATTATTATTATTTAGAGATAATGAGTGGCATTTGTGAGTAAAAGTATAAAATTAATGAGTAAAAAATAATATTGTGTCCTCTAAAGTTTTTCGGACGGGATAAATAAACCGATGGTCAATAGAGTCGAGGTTGGTCCATGTTATGTCCATCATTTATATATCTATTAAAAACCCATGGTCAATCTTATAGAAACATTCAAAGGCACATACCGAACCCTATCACAAATTAAATACATGCAACAATGTCTTCCAATATAAGTAGCAAGCTATTTGCCAATTGCTACTTGCAAGAATGCGAAATCTCCACCCACAATGCACAATCACATAATCTTGAACTCATTCCCATGTTAAACATGCAAAATTAAATGGCTAATTGTCGTTCAAATAAATAAACAAAGTATCAAAGCCTAGTGCCTATGAATCATTTCAAGTATAAGATTAACAAATTTGCTACCTACACCTCTCATTTTACTACCCATACCCCTCATTTTATTTTTTAAAACAAAATACCTATATTGCCTTTGAATATTTATAATATTCTTTAACTCTATTTATCCCTTCATCGTCATTCTTAACCACTCAAAACTCACATATCACAAAATCATCATAACTCACCCATCATAACTCATAATCATTCAAAACTTAAATCATTCACTCATAACTTGCACTCCATCAGTTCCCTCTTTATATTGTGGTTAAAATGACAATATAAAATATATTTATTGTTCTGTTTTTGAGTTCCTAAATTCTTTCAAAATCTGAAGATTTTACGTGAACTCAGTTCACGTATATTGTAACATTACTTGAACTGAATTCACGTACATTGTAAAATTATAAAAATCTCAGGTAGTACGTGAACTGAGTTCACGTAAACATACATGATTTAAGATTGTGTAATTAATGGAGTTTGAGACTCATTGGTGGTACGTGAACTGAGTTCACATAAACGTACTTGAACTGAGTTCACGTACATTGTAAAATTGTAAAAATCTCAGATTGTACGTGAACTGAGTTCATGTAAACGTACTTGAACTGAGTTCACATATGTTTTAAAATTGTAAAAATATCAGGTTGTACGTGAACTGAGTTCACGTAAACGTACTTAAACTGAGTTTACGTACATTGTAAAATTGTAAAAATTGTGTACGTGAACTCAGTTCATGTAAACGTATTTGAACTGAGTTCACGTAAACGTACTTTTAAAATGACCAAAATGAAGGTTTGGGTTTTGAGGATATGGATGAAGATGAAAGTTAGGGTTATGAAAATGAAGATGTTGATGAAGATGAATGTTAAGGTTTTGAAGATGAAGATGAAGATTGAGAGAGGTTAGGGTTTTGAAGATGAAGATGAATGAATGAGAGTAGAATTAAAATTCAATAAATAGGTAAGAGCATTTTTGGTAATTTATTTATTATTTTAAATGAGGGGTGTGAGTAGTAAAGTGAGGGATGTATGTAGTATTATTGTAAGATTAATGATTATATTTACAAATGCAATTCACTTCTGCCTAGTAGTACCACACATAGGAACATGTTTCGAATTATAAATTAACGAGTTAAATAAGATTTTGGTCCATTTCTATAAATATTTTACATTTTATTTTTTGTTTCTTTATTTTTTTATAAATAATGATCAATTAAATATTTTTGTCAATAATTTTGATATCTACTTTTAAGCCAACTCATGTGTATCATTCAAATCTTTGAATGATTTTATTCAAGCATAATTAACATATTATAAAAATCTTCCCTACTAAAATTTATAATTTTTTAATAAAACATGAATTAAATATAAATTAAAATTTAGCGCTTAATAATTCATATTATTAAAATTATTATAATGTTCTAAACATACATATAAAATATCATTTAAAAACTCAAACAATACATTTGAATTGATTTAAAAGCAGATATCATAATTATTGATGATAAATATTTGATAGACTATTGTTTGAAGCAATATAAAATGTTAAAAATAAAGTACAAGATATTTGGGAACTATATTAAAACCCAAGAAACCAATGCTCATTGGTACACATACAAACATACAAACATCAACAAAATCTATGTTTGAAAACATCAATCATGTTTCTATTGAAAATATCAGAAATATTAGTAGAAAAAATATTTTACCAATGTCTGTTAACAATTTGATGTCCCAAATTACCAATTTTGTCCACATATTAATTTTTTTTTCTAAAAATATGAAATATAATAAAACTCATTCTTTTAATTCAAAATATGATAACTATGTAGTGTTTGATGGCATATAAACTCGTATGAACAAAATAGAATTGTTTGGTAACAATCATCCTCTCACGAACTTCTAGTAATTGATAGATGATACTTCAAGTACCATTTGAGTTTATAGCTAATAATATTTTATTTTTCTTCTTCTCATTATATTGAAAAGGGATGGCTATTCAATAGTCAACATGAATTGAATATTAATAATGAATCGATTATTAATAAGAAAAAGTTATAAAATTGGGGAAAAGTAGTGGTTAAGAAATACAAGGAGAACAAAGAAGAAAGTAGTTTTAGAGTAAAATTTGGATTTTAATTATTTTTTATTTATTTTTAAAATAATAAGTTGAGCTGTAAAAATGGCAAACTATAGAGTTGAGTGATAAATGATAAAATTGTAAATTACCTCTATTATGAAGGGGTATAT
This sequence comes from Cicer arietinum, assembly GCF_000331145.2. Classification (NCBI taxonomy): domain Eukaryota; kingdom Viridiplantae; phylum Streptophyta; class Magnoliopsida; order Fabales; family Fabaceae; genus Cicer; species Cicer arietinum. The sequence goes on from NC_021162.2 coordinate 2,758,022, forward strand.
TTTGTAAAAATAATGTCTGACCAAATTTATTTGTTAAATGGTAGTTAAGTCATGAGTTGCTAATATATAATGATAGTGAGAAAAAAAATGAATAATTAGAATGCAAAGCTAGTAGTATCACCAATATAGAATAATATGAAGATTTGAAGGACCGTGATTGGGTAATCCAAATTAGATAATCAAATGCTTTGAATTATTTAATTAAAATTAGATAATTCAAAATTTAAATTTTAGAAATAAAAATAATTAAATTGAAAATTTTAACAATCCAATATTAATTATTTGATCTTAATCAAAAGATCAGTATATCTAATTGAGTGGTGTTTGAATTACTCTATGATCTAAATCCTGAAAAGTAGTGATATTTTGAAGCTCAATCATTATTATCCTTCAAATAAACAAAAGTAGGTCTCCCATGTGGATGTCGAAGCAAACCCACATGCCGGAACATGAGCACTGCAATTGGATTGCATCAAGTACTTTTTTTTTCCTTTATATTATAAAAATGGCTAATGTATTCTTCTAAGGTATAAATGAGGTAAATCTTATTTTATGCACAAGTTAATTTTTATAGTTGAATTAATTACTTTTATTATTTGATAAAATAAAATATAATGAGATTTAGTAATCTAATTGTAAAAAAAAAAATTTACACATTAGGCAACACTATTTTATGTGCCCACATTAAACAAAGTCTATAAGATTTATCTATATAAGCTTTTATACTTTATTCTCTTGTTTTTCCGTATGCTTCACCGTGCAAGTGCAATGAACGCATAGTTTCTCATATCCACATTACATCCAACATATTAATTGCGTTAGCATAGCACTAACACACTTGCCTTTAAACTTTCTTTCATAAAGAATGAATATTATGGAACACTACACGTGATAGGAGTTTAATTGAATATACGAAATTTATGTGGACAAGTTTTATGAATATATTGTACTGAGTTTACCACCGGCTTTGGTCCAAAATAAACTAATATATTATAAGATATATTTGAATTTTGCATTTGAAAAAATTTGAATTTAAATTTGAGTTAAAGATATTTTTATATAATTAAATTTTACTTATTTTCAGTTGTATTCTATATTATTAAAATTTTATTCTCTTTAGAATTAGATAGAAAAAAAAATAAAAAATAAAAAAGTTGAAACCTGAAAAATATCTCTGAATTAAATCCATTGAATTTGACTCAAATGGATAAGATCCAACATTTTCCTACATAGGGAGTAAGGGGCCTATGGCCTGACCTACTTATGGTCTGACCTGACCTATTTAATAAAAAGGCTAGGCTTAGGCCATTTTTAAAGCCTATTTATTTAAATAGGTCAGACTCAGGCTTATATAAAAGCCTATTAGACCTGACATGCCGGTCTATATATATTTTATTATTTATTAATATTATTTATTATTATACTAATAATCTTATTTTCTATTTTAAATTATATCAATTAAGCAATTACTCAGTAAGCATTCCATATTCAATAGTTGTTCCATATTCGATAGCATTCCATATTTGGTAGTCATTTCATATTTGGTAGCTGTTCAATTAGTCAATCACTCAGTAGACTTCCATATTTGTTTAAAAGGTAATAATGAGTGTGTTTGTTTCAGAAAAAAAAACTCTATTATTTGACACAAAATTATTTTTTAGGGTTTAAAGGATGTTTTTTTTTTTTCATATTTTTTAAAAATTATTTTAAATAGACTTTTAAATAGGCTTCCAGGCCAGGCCACACTTTTAGAAAGGTCAGGCCAGGCAAAAAAAAAAGCCTATGATAGGCCGTAGGCCAGACTTAGGCCTAAAAAATAAATCGTAGGCCAGACTCAGACCTTTCAAAGTCTGGCCTGGCCTATTCCCACCCAGCGAGAGTCGTACTCTAAGACAAAAAATATAAAAAAATTTGTGAAAGGCTAATTTATAATAAAGTATGTAGCCAACATCTTTTAAGATTGATTAAATTGTATTTATGATTTAAATTTATTTAAAACTATAGATAAATATAAAGTAAAAATAAACATACATATTTGAGTTAATTAATTGAGATCACAAAGGAATGTTAGTCTAATTGGTAAAAGAACGATTTATACTATTAAATATAAATGATAGTTATTAATTAGAGTTAAATTTAAAAATTAGTTAGATCGAGTAGTTTTTTTATATGGTTTAGTTAGTTCAGTTTCCACAAACTCTAAATAAAGAGTATATCATGTTAGTATTTATATTTCATAATTTTTTATTTATTTGATTAATATAAAATTTAATATATTAAAAGTGAATTTTGGTTCTACATTAATAAATTACGAACATCACCAACATTTGTCAAATATATTCATCTAGCAGCGTGAAGAGACAATTTAATAATAATAAATTTTATAATTATTATTTTTTTAATTAATTTATCGCTGTTAGTTTTTTTTTACCGTTAATTTTGTATATGAAATATATTTTCTTATTAATTGAAATTTTTTTTCTTACTCTTACTTTTTCTTCCACAATTTTTGTTACACAAATTTTTTTCATTATTTATTTTTATCATTTTTAATTATTTATGTCATGTATTTATCATTTATTTTTTATTATTATAAAAATTTAACTTCAAACTTATTTTAAATTTAAATTAAAATAAATTATAATAATATTAATTAAAATATTTAAATTAATATTTTTAGTTGTAATAAAATTAAATATAAATAAAATATTAAAATATGCATTAAAGTTGTGGGACCTAATATGATTCTTAAGAGTTAAACTAAAACGTGAATGAGTTACTTCAAAATAATATGGTGATACATTAAATCTTATTAAATAAATTTATGTTGAGTTTACCGTTGAAAATGTTTTTAATAATTAATAGTGTAATACCACTTTTGATGTTTATAATTTCCTATAATAATTCATGGAAGTGATTATGTACAGCCGGAAGAGCCCATACCACCCAAAAATGTTTATGATTTATTTGCATGTGGATTGCATATGATCAGATTACCAATTATTGCTGTTTCTGTTGATCCGTGATGCATGTGTAGAAATTTGGTTGAAAAATAAAAAATAACCTATTATGTTCATCAAGTGGCCCATAGCTTTGAAAAAAGAGTAAGAAAGTTTAAAGGTAGAATCAATTTGTTTGCTATCTGCCTCACCTTTGTGTGTAGATCTAAACATTGCGAATTAAGATATTTTATTTTTAATTTTACCTTAATTCATTTGATTATTATAACAAAAATAAAACCTATTTTGAAAACTAGCAAGTTAATTAAGATCCTTTTTGAAAGAAATTAATTTTAGTGAAAAGTCGGTAGATGATATAAACATTAATATGTAGCAAATAATAGAAGTTAGAATAAATAAGATTGAGAAAACATTGTTTTATTTGTTTATTTTTGTCAAAAGAAGGTATGCAAAAACACCACTAAAGAGAAAGATATCCCAGTTAAGTTGAGCAGAAAAAAAATAACCCAGTTAAGTTGAGCAGAAAAAAAATAACCCAGTTAGATTCACACCTCATACCATACTTTAGGTTTAATTATATATAGTCTTGTAGGTGAGTGGACTTAAATATATATTTTATATTTAATAAATTGTTTGATTTATTTGTAGATTATTCGAGTTAGGACGTCAACAAATTTAACTGCTTTTTATTTATATCGTTAAACTTTTTAGGTTTAAATGTATTTTTAGTCATTTAAATTTATCAATTGTGCAATTTTGAATTCTCTAATTTATTTTAAACAATATTGGTCCCTCACATTTACCCAATTTCTGATTTGATAGCCCCTCGCTCGTATGTGTTCTTAGATATATTCCAAGTATATAATAATAAGATACACCATTCACACCTAAGCATTGCTCCTTTTCCAACCCTTCTCTTTCCATCTCGAACCTCAACCCATCTTCTCCAAATGTGAAGAATAAACACAAATCTCTAAAATTCAAAATATTATTTGCTCAATCTTTTTATCACTAGCATGTAAATTGAACTCAATTGTTCAAGCAAAAAGGTTTTTTTTTAAAAAGGATTAGTAATATCTTTGAAGCCCTAATCTATAGATGGAACCATGAAAGAATGTATTTGGGGCAAAATATGAAATCATAAACAAAAAGCGCTTACTTCACAAGATATGAATTTGTTAATTTTAATATAAAATGAAAAGGAGAAGATTTTGAGTGAGGAAGATTCACAAACATAATGATGGGTGTCCCAAGTGAGCCAAACAATATAGATGGATCCAACCGGGTATGTACTGAACGACATATCGACTGACGTTCAAAAGTCTCGCTGATTCAGCTGACGTGGTAGCCACTATATCAATAACCTTCAGTGCCTTCGTCTTCAGAGATTAAATCACTGCTTTCAGTGTTGTTGTCCTCGTGGCTGTCACACATTTGACCCAACAATTACAATTTTTAGAAAGAAGTGACTTGTGTGGAATATGATTTTTGTTATCATAATTTTTTAGAAGCTTCCTTTCCCTTTGCTGTTTAATTTAATTCATGAAGGTGATGGTTTGATTCAACCAAGGGCTTTGTTTTTTGAAATAGGTTTGCGCTTCATGTGATGATTAATACTTGTGCTAGATTTAAGTTTTCTAAATTCGACTTTGTTTTGTATAGAAATAGTTTTTTTTACGTGTTATGTATACACTTGAAGTTGTTGTTTGCTTATATTTGTAGGTTTATTAATTTAAAAAATTAGGTATAAGGAGGAGTGTTTTATTCGAGTGATAGTGGATTTTTAGTTGTTATTACGAATTGATCAAATGAAATGTGTTTATTTGAGGATGTAGATTTTGTTGGACATTTTGTGAGGATGTTTATTTGAAGATGTTAAGGGGAGAGAATAAGAGTTAAAATATGGAGAAATGATTAGGTGTGAATGGTCTAGCAGAAAAATGAGTTATGTGAGTTAACTTTTTCTTGCATGTTGCTTTAAATCTTAGATAAAATGTATCTACTCCATTTAGAAACTTAATTTTCTTAAGCAATTAGGTTTGCAGATAGTAGACTACCATGCATGAATAACCTTCAATGCCTTCGTCTTCAGAGATTAAATCACTGCTTTCAGTGTTGTTTGTTGATTATTATGACCTCGAAATAATTAGAATATATCAGTCTTTAATCAAATTAAAGCAATATTACATACACAGCGGAATTATAATGCGGCATACAAGATTAGCAATTAAAAGTAAAAAGATAAGGGATAGAATGCACCAAGATTTATCCTGGTTCAGTTGTCAACGAGACAACCTACATCCAGTCCTGACAATCCAACTGGATTTCAGCTTTTTCTCCAATAGAAAGAATTGTGAATTGTTTACAGATTGTCCAGTTTCCTCGAAACCTATCTATCTCTCACAATCTCTTTCCTATTGCTCACCCCTTGATCCTTGTAGTCAATCAGTAGACTCACACAAAATCAAAGTACGACTCCTTCTTGATGAGGCCTCTCATCCAAGAAGATCGCCACCAGTTTCTAGCTGGATTTCTAGCAGTCGTTTTCTTTACAAAGTATTTATTTCAAATAGAATAAAAGAAGTCTTCAATCTTGAACAATGTGTCTTCTCACGAATCTGGTTATTCAATGATGGATTATGAGAACATTGTCTTTTCTCTCAAGAATACTTTTTCAGCTCTCTCAATGATTATGGATAATCTTTTTGGCTTTTGATCTGAAAAAGCAATATCAGAATGTTAACAATGTGTTGTATTGTGTTAATGAGAGTTTATCATTGTTTATGAGAGAATGTGAGAGAATGATTGAAAACAGTTTATATAGTTTCTGAAAAACAACTAATAAATCGATTTGCCAATCGATTCATTAAAGTTATAAAACAGGTCTAATCGATTTGCCAATCGATTATCGCGGGTCTTGTTTTTCTTGAATCTTGAAACTACATAAGCCAATCGATTTGCCAATCGATACTTTAAACAAACTCTTTTCAGTAAATTATGTTCAGACTTATATGCATCAATTTCATAATCGATTGCAGGT
>NC_021162.2:2772761-2795773 GCF_000331145.2 Cicer arietinum
TGCATCGATTTCGTAATCGATTGCAGGTGTTTTGTGCAAAGTAAAAATCACACGAATCGATTACTTAATCGATTTATTAAGTCTCATAATCGATTTACAAATACTCAGAATCGATTTGGCCACAAGCTCAAAGTTCACTGTGATTTCAAAAAGGTTCTTTCAATCGATTTGCCAATCGATTGTGTTCAAGACAGTGACTTAGCTATTTTGATGTTAATCGAAGTGCCAATCGATTTGTTTGTATTTGCCTGAAAAGTTCTTACCTGATATTTAGTTCAATCGATTTCCCAATCGATTGCAACCAAACTTAACATGATTGAAATTCTCACAATAGATTGTCCAATCGATTGTGTTTGTCACAGGTCAAGTTATTTTTCAAATATTATCTAAGCAATCGATTTGCCAATCGATTACCCTAGAAATTGGATTCTCACTGTGACTTGATCAATCGATTTGCCAGTCGATTGGTTTCAATCAGTTTTACTTTGTGATGTGTACAATCGATTTGCCAATCGATTAGCCTGTAAAACAGGTTGCCACTGACTTGTGCAATTTTCATTTCTAATTGTGCCAGTCGATTGCCTAATCGATTATACAATCACAAACAGTTATGTTTCCTTACACCCTTGTTATGAAATCGATTTCCCAATCGATTTACTCAGTCAATGATCAACTTTTGTTGATTTCTTGTGTTCCAAGCAATTTGTATCAAGTGTGTAGGATTGAATTGTTGTTCCTGAAATCTTGCTCAATTAAAATGTTAGATTTATCATATGATGTATGGACATTGTATGTTTGTTAATTATGTCAAAATTAGGATTCAAATGACTAAAGTCCAACATTGTTGTCCTCGTGGTTGTCACACATTTGACCCAACAATTACAATTTTTAGAAAGAAGTGACTTGTGTGGAATATGATTTTTGTTATCATAATTTTTTAGAAACTTTTTTTCCCTTTGAAGTTTAATTTAATTTATGAAGGTGATGGTTTGATTCAACCAAGGGCTTTGTTTTTTGAAATAGATTTGCGCTTCATGTGATGATTAATACTTGTGCTAGATTTAAGTTTTTTAAATTCGACTTTGTTTTGTATAGAAATAGTTTTTTTTTTACGTGTTATGTATACACTTGAAGTTGTTGTTTGCTTATATTTGTAGGTTTATTAATTTAAAAAATTAGGTATAAGGAGGAGTGTTTTATTCGAGTGATAGTGGATTTTTAGTTGTTATTAAGAATTGATCAAATGAAATGTGTTTATTTGAGGATGTAGATTTTGTTGGACATTTTGTGAGGATGTTTATTTGAAGATGTTAAGGGGAGAGAAGAAGAGTTAAAATATGGAGAAATGACTAGGTGTGAATGGTCTAGCTGAAAAATGAGTTATGTCAGTTAATCTTTTCTTGCATGTTGCTTTAAATCTTAGATAAAATGTATTTACTCCATTTAGAAACTTAATTTTCTTAAGCAATTAGGTTTGCAGATAGTGACCACATCATTATTTTGGAAGTTATGTTGTGCTCCAACAACACAACTTTATGTTGTAACTCCATGCTAAGGTCTGTGAAATTTTTCATAGAAGCAACTTTCCATGCTTACCCAAATTACCACTGAATTAGGAGGCAAATAAAAATACCAATTAAAGGTTGTCCATATCAATGACAAAGGAAACACCTATAACATATAATACCCATTCTTCCGAGCCTCTCCTCATTGAGTAGTAATTTTTTAATATGTTCCATGGTAGACATGTGATAACGGTTCAACAAGTGTACTAAGTTATTGCAAGTAATATTAAAATGGTAATACCGAGTATCAACTCAAAGATTGGTTATACCATCAAACAATTTCTAATTACTGAGTTGAACAAAATGTTTCATATTTGATTGAAAATTTCTCAAACTAACAACAATAAATTATTGAACTTTATAACCATAAAAATGTCATGGACGAGTTTCACTATGAATTCAACCTTTAGCTATAATTTGTGTCTAACTATTGAATTCATTCAATGAGTTGCTATAAAATTTCTAGAATATTCAACTATAATCTCATAGTTATTGAACCTTTAATATTAGGCTTAATTGCAGTTTTGGTCCCCCTATTTTAGCTGAATCACGAAAGTAGTCATTTCATTTTGTTTCTCCTCAATTTTGGTCCCTCAAACATAATTTTAGTCCAAAATTTGATGAAATTTCATTTTTTAAAGCCATACTACACCATTTATGATTATATATTTCAGGTACAATTGTTGCAAATGAGATCTTGAGACATGGTATGACTTAAATAAATGCAAAAAAAATGAAATTTCATCAAATTTTGGACTAAAATTATGTTTGAGTACTTATGTGGATAGCTTATCATATCTATTAAGTCACCTATAATGAAGTAACATTTCGTTTTAGCTCTAATATGTATTGCAGCTTCCTAACTCTTGATCTTTGAGTCGATTGTCTATTTTCTGATATTCTGATCATCATATGCAAACACATTAATTACAATCATATCAAAGGGAACAAAAAGTACATTAATCTTATATAATCACCATCACTCATGTTTCAATTGCTGTGTAACTTCATTTTGATTAATCATAAACCAGAATATGATACCAGAAAAATAAGTGAAAGTTTTTCTGATGTATGTATTATATAATATATATGAAGAACATTTTTTTCCTATAGAACAATGCATAAACACCAAATTATCTCATTCACTCAATAATAATACTAGAAAAATTGTAGCAATGTTGTAATACAACACAAGTACTAATACAAAATCACAAAATTGCAGTAATGTTGTAATTTATTTGTTTTTATCTGTCTTCGGATCATGTTTGATGATAGACACACACACACACATATAGATAATTGCATTGCAGTGTTGTTTTAGTGTGGAAAGAGAATGATATATACAGAGGTTAATGATTCATAATAATAAGTTCTGTTTCAAACTAACAAAGCTTTATTATCTACCAATTGAGACTAATGGTTGACTGTTAAACATATAAATTGCTTTCTTTGATGATATCTTGTTTCATTAGTGAAGTTCTTTGGAGTGATTATGATAGCATACTTAGTGAAATGATTAATTACTGTGGTATATATTCCTTGAAGTTTTCTTCTTTAATTATATCCTTATTTGTGCTTGAAATTTACTTCAAAATATCATACTTTTGCATCTAGTTTCTTTCATTACCACTCTCATTATTCCTACCCCACATATTATAATGCAACACATATATGGATTTGTTTTCTAGGCAAAGTTGCAAATTGGATATGCTGAGCAAACTCTCTTACCTGCTTTAGGCCAAGCTGCATTGTACACTGAAGAACGTTCTAACCCGCCTCCTAGAATCCAGTCTCCTTTTGAAGAGGTAAATTACTTTTATTAAAGTAGAGTGAATTAGTCTAAATAACTCATTCATGTGAGACTGCGATGAAATAGTGATACGTGCTTTGATTTATTGTATTCTTCTTTTCCTTTATTTATATCTAAGATATATTTTAGGCTATATTTATTTTATTTTAGTATATACTTTTATTTTCCTTTCTTTATATTTAAGTTATATTTATTAACTTTTGTGTTATTTCATTCAATTTTTCAGTTTATTGTATTGAATTGAATGGATAAGAGTTACATATCCTACAACCCTTACAACTCTCTTAATAAAGAGAAGTACATTAGAGGAGTTGTTAATTTTCTTGATTTTGCATTTGCAAAATCAAATGAGGGAAAAATTTATGTCCTTGCACCAATTGTGTTAATTGCAAGTGACACTCTCGAATGGATATTTATGAGCATCTTGTCCATTATGGGATTCTAAAAGGTTATGTTACTTGGGTCTTTCATGGTGAACAAGTTAGCTCGTCTAGTTCTCAAAGTGTATCTCAAGTAGAAGGAGAGTTTGACCATGACATAGATACATTGATTCATGATGCCTTTGAAAGACATCCAACTAATGAGAGTGATGGTACAAATTTAAATGTGGAGGACGAGGATCCCAAAGCATTCATAGATGAACCCTGTACTCAAGAATTTGAAGAGGATAGTAATTTGGATAAGTTCTATCAATTGTTAAATGCGGCATAGCAAAATCTTTATCCTGGTTGTAAGAAGTTCACAAAACTATCATTTATTGTCCATTTGTATCACTTAAAGTGTCTAAACGGATGGACTGACAAAAGTTTTTCCATGTTGTTATAGCTATTAAGGGATGCATGCCCATTTGTGTATGTTGTTTTGATTCCTTAAAAACCTTCCTCCATGGATGTGTATGAAGCAACCTAATTTTATACTTTTATTGCTTATTCCTGGTCCAAAAGGTCCAAGAAATAAACTTGATGTCTATATGCAACCTTTTGTGGAAGAACTAAAAGAATCATGGGAAATTGGAGTGAAAACATTTGATGCATGCATAAAAGAGTCATTCTAAATACGTGCTGCTATTATGTGGACTATCAATGATTTCCCGACATATGCAAATTTGTCAAGCTAGAGTCCTCCATGGATGTGTATGAAGCAACCTAATTTTATACTTTTATTGCTTATTCTTGGTCCAAAAGGTCCAAGAAATAAACTAGATGTCTATATGCAACCTTTTGTGGAAGAACTAAAAGAATCATGGGAAATTGGAGTGAAAACATTTGATGCATGCATAAAAGAGTCATTCTAAATACGTGCTGCTATTATGTGGACTATCAATGATTTCCCAACATATGCAAATTTGTCAAGCTAGAGCATTAAAGGTCAATACGCTTGTCCATATTGTGGTTTAAAAATTACGTTTCATTGGTTGCGTTATAGTCGAAAGTTTTGCTACATGTGTCATCGTCGTTGGTTAGAGCCTAATAGTAAGTGGAGATACAATAGAGGAGAATTTGATGGAACCCAAGAGTTTAGAGCACCGTCAGAGCTACCTAATGGTGCAAGTGTCTTGAGACAATTGGAAGATCATGGAATAGTTAATGGGCCACCATTTAAAAAGAAAAGCATTTTGTTCACATTGCCTTATTGGCAACATAATGTTCTACATCATAATCTTGATGTAATGCACATTGAAAAAAATGTTTGAGATAACATTATTGGAGCGTTGTTGCATTTATATGGAAAATAAAAGGATAACAATAAGGCACATTATAACCTTGTAGACATGAACATAAGAAGTCAACTACATCCAACGATGCATCCAAGTATAGGTAAAAAAAATTGCCTAGAGCTTGTTGCCAAATGACATCAAATGAGAAAGAAATATTTTTGGAAGTTCTCAAAAACGTAAAAACCTCATATGAATATTTTTCTAATATATCTAGATGTGTGCAAGTGAAGTAACACAAGATATTTGGTCTCAAAAGCTATGATTCTCACCTTTTAATGCAAGAGTTTCTTCCTATAGCTATAAAAGGTTGTTTGCCTGACAAAGTGACTTTAGCTATATGTGATCTTTGTCATTTCTTCAAAGGATTGTGTGACAAGGTTCTTAATGAGCATAATTTGGAGCACTTGGTGAATCGAATTGCCAAAACATCGTGCCAGTTAGAAAATATTTTCCCTCCATCTTTTTTCACTATAATGGTACATTTGTTAATTCATTTGACATATGAGTAAAAAATTGCAGGTCATGTTCATTATCGATGGATGTATCCCATTGAAAGGTATTACACATTTTTTCATTCATTTAATTTCATTCTTGAATTATTAAGTAAAATTATGTTATCTTATTTGGTAACCTAAAATTTCTTTTTTAGGTTCATTTTTACTCTAAAGTCACTTGTTTGTAATCAAGCACATCTAGAGGGATCTACTGTAGAGGGTTATTTAGCTCATGAATGCTTGATATTTTGTTCCCGATATCTCTCTTCGGTGGAAACCTATTTTAATCGACCTAGTCGAAATGATGATTCAGATTTTGTGAAAAATACAAATCTTTTAAAATCCTAGAGGGAGACCATTGGGGGAGAAAGTGTAAAGTTGAATTCAATGTGAAGAAAAGAATAAGGGCTTCACAGATCTCCCTTGACAAGAAAACATTGTTTCAAGCACATAGATACATGCTTTTTAATAGCCATAATGTCGACCCCTTCCAAAAGTAAATCAATTTATTTATGTTTATATTTAGTTACTAAAATTTGGTTTGACACATTTATACTAATTATAATGTCTAATCTCTCTTAACCTTTTTACACAGAGAACACATTGATCTTATTAGGAGATGAAATCGTCGACTATCTTCTTATGAAGTTGACAAAATTCATGGTTGATCATTTTCTAATGGCTTTCGTGAACGAGTATGTGTTAGAAATCATTAAAGGTGCAAATATGAGAAGTGAGAGAGGGGTTGAATTATGTTTGATAAAGTTGATAATTTTTTTCTAATTTGATGAAGGTTGATTGGTTTTTATGAATTACTTAGATAAGAAGCAATCAAGTTTAGAAGTAGTAAACAATGAAAGCATAAATAATTTGACACATATATTTATCATGGTTCACGACTTAATTGGCTACATTCAGTCCCTTCATTCAGAAGGCTTTAATCCACTAATTCAAATACCTTGCATTACAAAGCAGCTGACCCTCCAAGCCAGTCTTCCCAAACAGCCTAACAGCCTCAGACTTTTGAAGAACTAACCACCTTGACCCTACATGCCAAGTCTTCTCCTAACAAACCTGACAACCCCAGATTGGAGAAGAAACTAAACCATTATCGGGTTGAATACAAAAGATTGGAACTTGAGTAGCTACTTCCAACAAAGCTGATAATAATAATAACTTTCACACTCTAAGAAAAGAACACTCAGTAAATATTTCTAACCTAAACAAGTGTTTCTCTCTTTGAACACTAAGATGAATCGAGAACTTTGAGCTTGAGTTCATTTACTCTTTTCTACTTTTCGATGTTTTTCTCCTTCTGCCTTGAGTGTTTATTTATAGTGAAAATTTGGACTTCAATTTAGTCCTTGTTTAATTTGGAATTGTATCTTGTTTAGATTGAGTTTGTAAATTATTCAGATTGATTATGTTCCTATTTTGTGTAGGTTGAATTTGTAAATTCTTCAGATTGATACTGTTTCTATCTTGAGTAGATTGAGTTTGTAAATTCTTCAAATAAAATCTTCTTCAGATCATGATCAAATCTTAATTAAATCTTCTTCAATTGTTGATCAAATATTTTTCAAAATATTCTTCAAATCTTGACCATATCTTCTTTTCAACTTGGTCAATGATTTTCTTCAATTATAAATATAATCAAATCTTATTTTAAATTTTTATCAATTATAAATTTGAATCAAATCTTATTTTAGATTTTCTTCAATTATAAATTTGAATCAAATATAATTTTAGATTTTCTTCAATGATAAATTTGAACTAAATCTTATTTTATATTTTCATCAATTATAATTTGGAATAAAATGTTATTTTAGATTTTCTTCAATTATAAATCTCAATCAAATCTTATTATAGATTTTATTCAAGAACATGAATCTTCTTTCATACTCTTTGAAGTCAAATATATTGTTCTCATAAAATACTTTTGTTAACATTAAAACTCTAAATGTAAAACCAACTTGGTTCCAACAATCATTTTCATCCCTAATATAGAATTTATAATCATTTTAAATTTTAACAATTTGCAATTGTGGTAGATTTCACAGTTGGAAGAGCAAGGTAGTGCTCTAGTGACATATGATATCAAATGGCTAGCACGTGCTCCGCTAGAAATAGTGAGAAAATAAAGTGGTTATATTATTAACGGAGTTCGATTCCATACAAAGAAGTGTGAAAGAGGCTTAAAGACTCAAAACAGTGGCATCGTCGTTACAATTAGGAGTAAAAGTTATGCTAGTTCAAAAGATAAGCTCCCGAAAGAAGGGAAAATCAACTATTATGGTGCACTAACATATATATTCAATTAGATTCTTCGGGAATAAATAAGGTATTATTGTTCAAGTGTGATTGGGTTGACATAAATAAAGGTTGTAGAATTGATAAGTTAGGCATGTCATTAGTCAATTTTAATTATTTGCAACATACTGGGAATGATGTATGCGATGACCCATTTATTTTGGCCTCTCAAGCCAAAAAAGTATTCTATGTGGAGAATAGAGCACAAAATGATTGGTTTGTTGTTCTTTATGCTAAAGTTAGAGATGTGTATGATTTGGGTGATGAGCTGTCCAATGATGTAGATCAAGGGAATGAACAAGTCTTGCAAGATATAAATGACAACGACTTGATTAGACCAGAAGTTGATGATAATCATGATATCATTGAAGTTACAATATCCATGAAGAACATTCCCCAAAATGATGAGGGCAGTGATGATATAGAGGATGAGAGTGAGGGGGACTTCTTCTAATATATAGAGAAAATTATTTATCAATCAATTTATTTAACTTCTAATTTATTGAAGTTATAAAGATGTGTAGTTATTTTTGCACCCTACCATTTTATGTGATTCATTTGAGGTGGATTATTACTGTCATCGGTTATTTTTTTTTACAACAATTAAAAACTAATTTGGCTTTGACATATGTAGAAAGTACCATGGGAAAGCGCATAAGAAAGTTGAATATTATTTAAAATCGTGGCCAATCACAAGAGGAAGGGTACTCAATTGATGGCTGTAATAAACTCAACCAAAATAACCATTCTATGAAAATAACCATTCTATGTTTGAAGAGGGAAGTCATGTTGAAGCTAAAGGTAAATTGTTTTCGTTTCTATTAGTGCGCTTGCAATTTCACTAGACTTAGTGTGGTTGTATTGATCTAAGACAATTGATATTGGGTGTTTTATGGTTTGCTAATATGAACATATGATTTAGGTGAAAAGAGAACAAGAGTTTATACACACATGCTAGATGTGTGGGACATGCCAGATAGATAGTTTATATTGGTGGATGTAGATTCTTTTGGTCATCCTATTGGTTGGGAAGCAAAAACTCTATTAAATGCAATATGAAATTTGGTAAGGAGATCTCAATGTGCTCCAATCAATTATATTAGTTGGAGTAAAATGTCTGAGTCCTATATTACTCATAAGATTGAAGTTATTCAGGTGTTGTATAAATTTTTAAAAGTTATATTTCATTTCAAGCTTTGTAAATATTTTTTTTTGCAATAATGTGTCTAACGAAATTTGTGTTTTGTTAATTATTCATATGATAGACAAAGTTTAGATTTATTCCTGAATTCACCGAGCAAACTGAGAATATACTAAAGGATAACATGAGGGTTAAGTGAATGGAATTCAAGTATCATTTGAAATTAAAAGGATATGACAATAGTAAGACAGAAGCATAAATGGTTGCTTACATCCCAGACACAAGGATTGATCTTTCTTAGTATGGTGCTTTACTACATCACTAGTGTTCCAAGAATGGACAAGTATATGTATAATGTCATTAATATTTTATTCGTATAACAATATTTATCATGTGCTTGTTTTGATTGTTGACTTTACTGATTCATTGGATATAGAAAATAAGTAATATGAACGAAAAGCCTCACACAAAATATGAAGACATACATTGCATGAGAACCAATAATATTCCACAACTGATTCATGAGATGGTTTGTCTCTTTCAGTGTTTTTTAATTAATTTCTCAATACAATTATGATGGTTGACATTCTTGCTACTAATGTTAGACAACAAAAGCTAGAGGAAATCAACCACGACGAGCACAAATTTACATAAATACTCGAACTCGAAAAGATGGAAGTATTGTTACTGAAAAGGCAGTTGATGTAATTGTAATAATTTTAAACTTTGAAGATAGATTGTGTGCCTAATTTTATATTCTAGCTCATGTTATTAGATTTCATGAATTGGTCTTATTGTGCCTAACTTTCAGAACTTGAATGTGTTATGTAACTTTCTTTTGATGTATAATAACGAAAGTCTTATTGTGACAAACATGCATGATGGATATTTTCAGAATATTCTCTCTCTCCTTCTTAGGTTAGCTTATGTTGTTTCCAGGTTAATGCAAATTTTAAGACAGTGATCTTTTTTTATTCCTATGTTGTCCATTAAAGAATGCAAAGTTTCATGTTGTTAAATGTTGTAATTGACTATGACACTTTGTGTTAAATGTAGGAAGAACTAAAGAAGCATATGGTAAAGGAGGCAGAAAGCTCAAATAATCCTCAAACCACTCAAGATTCTATAAATTGGAAGAATGATATTTACTCAAAAGTTAAAGGGCCTGAAAAAAGAGGACATGTGTGTTGTCTTGGCAAGATTCATCAACACACAAGTTCTAGCTCTAACTCTCATGTTAACCATAGAGTTAAAACATTGGAGAATTTTCTTAGAAATCTTGTTTCCATTCTCCAAGTACGGTTTTCTGAAGATCCACAAATTAATGAGGTTTTACAAGTTGTAGTTGAACAGGTATAATTTATATCAAATAATAATTGACAATTGATGACTATTAAATTACGTCACAAACATTTTGATTTTTGGTGGTTTTATTGAACAGGTGAATGGAGATAACATTGGATAGGGTTTTGGGTTCCACATTTTATTTTTTGAAACTCACTCGTGATCAGGTTATCTCTCTTTACTTGATTTTGTTTTATCATCAATATTGTTATGATCTCTCTAAAATTTGATGTTGAAATGGCAACGAATTCTTCTAATGGAGATCATCAAACAATACCTAAGCAACCTCCTTTGCCCTATCCCCTGCATTTGCCCAAATTCTTTCAGGTCAAAACAAAATTCAGTTTCAGCACTGCCATGAAAATTGTTGAATGCCTATATTATTCTTAATGGGAAATAAAATGCAATCACAGTAAACTTTGATAGTAGTAACTATTTAGTATCAAAGGTTTGAGTCCTCCATGTCTCTCAACTATCAATAGTACATACTCTTCATGTCTTTCTTAACTAACTATTATGAATATGTGATGATACTACTATTCTTTACCTTATCAATCTGCCACATATTCAAATACCCTTGTGAGTCCAATAAGTGTTGTGTCACTAACACCCTTTGATGAAATATCATGAACTTAATTGCAATTGCACAAGGTAAGATATTCATATCAATGTCATCATGTTTGCAAAAAGTAACATCACACAAATTAATTACTAATTTTGTCATGCTTACCACAATACTAATAATTAAGGACGTGATACAGATTCAGTAATCTTGGATGATAGGTGTGGTACAACTTTGATTACATACATTTCTGAATGATATCATGTTCAATATTACATTGCCTTAACCATGAAATGTCCTAAGTATTAATATTATGCAACAAAATTTCATTCTTTGTGGGTCTGTCATTTTTTTATATATATTTGTTGAATGTGATGATCATAATAAATATTTATGATTATGTTCTTTCGACACTTGCAAATTAGTGCAGTTTGCTTTTACACAGAACTGAGAACACAACCAGTATACATTACAAACTTCAAAAGATTGAACCATCAGAGCTTATTACCTTATGATTGTTTGGTTTTTATAATTTTTGTTAATCATATATATATATATATATATATATATATATATATATATATATATATCTTTTATTGTGTGACAGGGCTTTAGGAGTTGGTTTATCAAATCTGAAATATTTCTCAAAAGCAAGTATTGCAGGACAAAGAAAATGGAAATGATAGAGTTCCAAAGATAGATTTTGAAAACATGGAATGAGAGATTTTAGAGAAAGTGTTAGGATAAGTTGAAATTAAGAATGTTGAATTTGTGTATCCATTAAGACCAGAAAGTGTGATCCTAAATGATTTTTTTCTAAAAGTTTTTTCAAGTAAAATATTGGCATTAGTTAGAGGAAGTGGGAAAATCAACTATTATATCACTTTTGCAAAGATTTTATGATCTAATTAGTGGAGAAATATTTGTTGATGAAATTTCTATTCATAAGCTTCTAATGCTCATAATTTCATTTCAATATTTCCACAAGGATATAATACTCATGTTAGTGCTATAATTAAGATGCTACGAATGCAAGTAACATGCATTTAATAGAATTAGTAAAATTAAATTATATTTTATTATATGTTTCAATGACATTAGTTAATAAAAATAAATTAGAAATTTAAATTACTGGTATTAATAATTTTGAATTACAATTAGTAAGGAGATAAAATAAATTTAATTTAATAAATAATAATAAGTTTTAGTGACAGATAATACCGTAGGAATAAATCAATTATTTATTTATATTTATCTATTTTTTAGTGACAGTCATTATTGTAGGATGAAATAAAAAACATGTAGCGACAACCCTCAAAATATATAGTGACAGTCTTCAAAGCATAGCAATACGCCCTCTTAAAGTTGACAAACAATTTGAGTGTCACTCAAAGTATTATTGACATTTACCTACAGTTTTTTGACTTTTAGTAACAAACTTTGTATGTCACTAGAAGCCAATTTTCTTGTAATGCTTCATGCTCTTTAACACATATTTTTTAATATACATATTTTTTATTAGTTGAAATTTACATGGGTTTTATCAAATTTAAATGAGATTTTCATAATTTAATAAAATTTATTTAAATTTTAACTAATAAAAAAGAGTGTCTTAATATATCTTGTATTAAATAATGTATTACTAATATTACTTATCGTGAAAAATAACTGTAATAATTAAAATAAGTAATAATTTCATTTTTTTTATGTGAAATAGTAAAAAAATTAAATAAACGTAATTATGATATTTAACACTTTTGTTTATTTGGAGATAAGTAACAGCTAAATTCATACAACTTATCCCAAAAGCATTTGCATATAAATGTACCTACAACTACATCGAATTTTTATTTACGAAACAAAGAGTGTGTTTTAGTAGGACCAATGAGGTAGTTATTATGTTCAAGTTGCATAGCATATCTCAAAACAAATTAAATTCGTATTATAAACCGTACGATCAGATCTCATGTGGCTCACATCACCGATTGATAATGAACCGACACACGTGTCAGATAAATGTTGTTCAAACAAAGGACATATATTTACTAATGGTTGTAATCAATAAATGTTGCACCTAAACCCCACTCATATTCTATATTCTATAAATATCCCACATTTCATTTCTACCTCAAATATCTCTTCTCTTGTGATTTGGTTCTCTTTTTTCTACTTAGAGTTTTGCCAAATCCGGAGTTGCTACAATGGCCATGACTAAGTTCTTTGCTTCTTTGATCTTGGCACTCATTGCCATTTCCATGCTTCAAACATTGGTTAGTTTTTTTAATTCAAAGTTAATTAATTATCAAACACACATTGGTGTTATAATATTTATTAAAGTTCTTACATTTTAATGTATGGCTTGATTTTTCAGGTCATGGCTGGTAATGATCAAGGAGGCCACCTCTATGATAACAAGGTATGTCTTGATTTTTTTGGGGTAGGGGTAAAATGGTCAAAATGGAGTATTGGAATTTTGTTTTGTAGAGGGTGTTGAATTAGTGTTTAATCATGGTGTTTAATTGTGTTTTCTTCAGCGCAAATATGGACCAGGCAGCCTCAATATCAACGGTAAGTAAAGTTTTTTTTTTTTTTTTACATCTATTATATGTTTGGTCAACTTTTTTCTTTCTTTTTTTTACATTGTCTATAATACGAAGCAGCATAGAGATTATAGATAGATTTCTCCAAATTGGAACATGAAAATAGTGTCAACATCTGAGTGGAAGAAAAAAGACACAATTAACCCCCAAAAAGAAAAGTAGAATATGTCGGTTATGTTGATATTGTGTAAAAAAAGTTATTTAAATAAGTAAATTTTTAAGCGTGAAATATTTGTGCATATTAAAAAGTAAAAAGATAAACTAATACTTTTAAATTTTTTTTTATAGTTGTATCTTCTAAAATCTTAAAGATAATTAATAACACTCCTAAAATATAAATTAATAATTATCTTAATTTATAAGACTGAAATAATAATTTAATCAATATTAATTTAATTAAAAAAAAAAAGCGAACTCAAAATTGAACTCATCAAATTAATATTAATGAGATGTTTCAACTGTAAAAATAAATTTTTTTTGTGGTAAATTTATACTCCTAAAATTATTACTTAAGCTTAAGTGACTTTAAATTATCTATCCACAATATTCCACTATAGTTTATAATTTTAGTGCATATGGGTACCTCTTTCTTTTTCCCTTTTGGGGTCAAGAGATTTTTTCTTCTTCTTTCTCACTTCTCAGTCAAATTTTACTTTGACCGTAGTCAAAATTATTTCCTTAAAAGCTGTTTCTGTTTGAGTGTTTTGATTGTAATGATGTGTGAAAAGAAATAACCATTGGTCAAATTGATGATAATGCTGTTTTCTTTACTTTTAATAATTTAATAACAATATTTTTTGTCTCTTGGTGAATGTGAAATGACCAGAATGCCCATCACAGTGCTCGAGGAGATGTGGGAAAACCCAATACCACAAGCCTTGCATGTTTTTCTGTCAGAAGTGTTGCAGGAAATGCTTGTGTGTACCACCAGGCTATTATGGTAACAAAGCTGTGTGCCCTTGCTACAACAATTGGAAGACCCAACAAGGAGGACCCAAGTGCCCTTAAAAACCTTTACCTTCATCAATTATCTATATCTATATTGAATTAATAATTAATAATTTTCCTCCTTGGGTTTTTTATATTTTACTATTTATTATATACTAATTAAAAAATTTATGGTGAGTTTGACAAATTTATAGAGAACTATATTATTTTTTACAAAAATTGTATTTTGTATTAAAATTATAGTATCATTGTAATTTCGTCAAATTCACTGTGATTATAAAGTTCCACAAATGTTAGTCTTTATAATCTATAAAAATGTTTTGATGTATTTTAATGCCCTTTTGAGTTTATGGGTATCATTGCTATATAATATTAACACTCCTTTTAGGCTTGTATGCCTTTATTGAGAGGAGCCTATTAATGTGATTGTTACCATTATATGAAATTTCTTGTGGTAGTGTGTAATCTTGGTTTGGCAGATAATTAATTTACATGTTTCTAATCAGGAATGAATTGGGATAATTGGAATTAATTTATTGAATTAGTATTGAACTATTTAAAGAGAAAATGTCAAAGTTACACATGCCTATCACTTTCATAATGAAATATGCATAATGCATTACATAAAATATAGAAATGGGACTACTAAATTAAAATTGATAGTTACAAACATCTATGACATTTATCATTAAAACAATTTTAATTTATTTGATTTAGTAATAAAAATATGAAGTTTAATTGAAAATGAAATTTTTAGTTTAAAGCAAATAAAAAACAATCAACTTGTCCGTAATTGAGATAAAGAAAAGTAAAACTAATTAGTAAGTATAGCTTAAATAATAAAAGTTGCGGAGATATTTGCTGCGTAGCACATATTTAAATCAGTAATATCTCTTTCCAATTACCACTATGATTGTTGCATAATGAGTAAGTGTCATAAAATCTCATAATATACTATTTTTTATTAGAAAAATAATAAATATCACTATAATTAATTTATATATTTATCAGATTTTAAATTTAAATTCAATATAACCGTCAATAAGATAATTGTTAATAGAATTAAAATTTAAAAATTCTCTTTGATTAGTGTTATTAAAAAAAAAATCTATTTTCACAATTATTAAAAAAGTTGATTAAATAAAATTAATTTTTTATATTTCATCTAAAATATAATTCAATTTTATAACATGTCTATTTGAATGTCAAACACTTAATTATTGATATTAAATATTTTTATTAAAGTAAAATACATTAAAAAATATTATTATTAAATAAGTTAAAAATAGTTAATTTTTATTTATACGGTCGCTAAAATTTGATATCATTTTTTTTAAAAAAAAAAGTTAGAGGAAGTATCAAATACAATTTTTACTTGAAATAAAATTAATAAACTTTATAAAAAAAACTTTATACAAAAAAAGCATTGACGAAAAGATCACCATGATTACTTGCTAGGCACAACGTTTAATAAAAACTTAGACGTAAATGGGCCCATATTTAATATGGCAAGGAAATGACTCACACGTTCTCACACTTTTCTTTCTCACTATACATTGGCCCATTTTACTCATTACACTTACTTTTATTTTATTTTATTTTATTTTTTCTATTTATAAAAGCAAAGTCGACCAAAAATAAAAAGATGTCTAGATCCAAAACAAAAGTGAAGAGGTATCCAAAAAGTAAGTAGTGACGAAAGCCATGTTATGGGTTGAAGATCAATCTTAATCCACATTTGTTGTTCAAGATCTCATCATGGTGATGTTTATAGTAGTAGTATTTATTCAAAGATTGATCAAAGTTGTTTTGTCATATGAAAACAAAATGACACAAAAGAATGGTAGAAATTTGCTTTGCTATCTATCTAGGTATACATAATATTATGAAAAAATTGCATGTCTTTGTTTGAATATAATTTATCTTCTTTTCTTAAAACATATTTCCTTTATTTCTTTTTAATTCCCATTTTTTTGACATTTCAACATGTTAAGACAACTAAAAAATTTACTACTTTTAATGTTATTATTTATTTATTTTCTACAATATCCTTAATAATTTATTATCTCATCTTATATATTTATCTCTCTATAATAAATATATAAGGGTATTATTGACAAATCAATAATTAATATTGCATTAAAATTTGAAAATGTCAGTTAAATATGAATACAAAAATTTCTTGCAAATGTGAAAATTAAAAAGAAATAGAGGAACTATGAGTGCCAATTATTATAATTTTGTTGTATAAATAGTGAATTAATGCCACCAATTTTAGAAATACGTGCATTTATATAATTTATTTACCTTGAAATTTTATTATTGATATAAAATATTAGGTAAAAAGATGATGCATCGATACAAGATAAAGAAAATCTTAGAGTTCAATAAACATTTATATAGAAATTTACATTTACTTATTTTCAATGACAATCAAACCCACAATCTGCATATACAATGTAATCAATAGAATAAACTATTGGAGTTTTATACTTCAAAACTTTAGTAATAGATACCTTCATTTCGAGAGAATGTTGTTGAGAGACGAGCTATCCTCATTTTATCTAAGTTTTTCACTGTTATCTTAATTGTCTAATAGAACACTAATTAAATAGATAAACAACCAAGGGTAGAAATCTTTTGTAGGACATAATAGAATAACCCTACCCCATCATGATTCATTAATAAACAAAAACACAATACATTCATCAATTAATTTAATGTTTAATAATAACTAACCATAAAATATATTAATAATTAATAATAATTAATTATTGCTGATTCATAATTGATTAATTAAATAATAAATCAAATAATTAATGCTCTACTTCCTTCATAAATATGTTACTCAAACTTTTATTCTCTACCACCAATTGGAAGAGAGTTTAAGTCAATATTGGAAGAGGATTCATAATTGACGAAATTAAAAATTGTCAATAAATAAATATTTATTCGAATAGATGAAAAGTTGAAATGAAAGTTCATGAAAAGAGTCAAATTTCATATTACATAAAATATCAACAATGATGAAGTCAGCCAAACATAGAAGAGTTCAATATTCGACAAAGTTATGACAAACCAAAGACCAACAAAAGCAAAAGTTAAGAATGTGTCGGCCTACAAAGCATGTTCAATTAAAGAAGAACATAACTGTCGTGAATTGACCTATTATCGCGAAGCTGACGAATACTAGTTGACTTCAATAAAAATATTAAAGAGTTTGTCTGATTCAAGTGTATCAATCTAAGAAAAGGTAACTGCCATGATCGTGGTCTGTCACATAATGATAGTTACATAATTTATTTTATATATAAATAGAAGTTCTTACTAGAGGACAAATAGTCAGATACTTAAAACTTCAAAAGTCTACTCCTAAACCCAAAAAATGAACTCAAACTTTCTTAAACTTTAAGTAGGTCTTTCATGTCTCTACATTTATTTTAAAATTTTGTATTTTCACTATATCTGACATTTTCAATTTAAGTATTTATTATAGTTCATTTAAATTCAACTTGCAATAGTACTTTAAAAGTTCTTACATTCTACATTTAACTCGAAGTCATTTACGTTTCAAACACTTCAAAATTCAAAACTTTTCAATCATTTAACATTCAAATGCCTCTCTATATTGAGTTATTAATTTCAAATCAAATTCCCTCAAATCATTTGAAACCAATTTTAACCTTAAATCCCAATTTTGTTTTTTACGATATTCGCAAAATTACTATTTGCAACATAAGTCTATATATTAACTTATTCAAACTCTTGCAACCGCATCTATTAAACATTTATTTGTATTTTAGATTTGATTGACTTTTCTTTGACCAAAAGTCACGACAGTACAACATGGCAACTCAATTAATATGTACAACGTGGAGTTTATCGAGGTGTATAACTCTCAAATGTTAGAGCTGCAAAGAAGAATGACTAACTAGAGTAAGGTTTTACTTACTTTTTTTAAAAAAGGATCATGACAATAATTGGTACAATTACATCAAACACCACAAGGCTTGTGAATAGGTTGGAGAAAAGATTGAAAAATTCAGTTGGTGTAGTAATTCTAAAACAAATTATATTTTGTACATCTTTTTTCCCATAATTTGATTCAAAACTAGCCCCTCTCTCTCTTTTTATATACACACATCGAATGCATATAGAAATGATCATTTTTTACAAACATACAAAGACTCTAATTATTTATATAATTAAAGATACAGAACAAGGAAAACTGAAAAGAAAAAATTTAAAGTTGAAAATGTACAATTCCAACTATATATACTTACTACTAATACTAATATATTACATTTCTTATCCTTCTTTCCATAACAAGGTGGAGATTAGTGTCTCAACATTTCAAGAATATTTACATTCGATGATGCAGTTAGACTCCTTTCCATATTCCTCTGGCTCTCGTCGCGGCCGACGCTATCTCTGAGTTCTAAATTAATGTCAAAATTTATAAAATGATAATCATAAATTATGAAGGTATAATATGATCATAAGAGAATTAATAATGAAAGGGGAGTAACAAATGTAACAAATTAAGTTACCTGCATTCCAAAATCCATGATAAAATATAGGCCGGCACAATGAGAATCACCACAGCCTGTGAGATAAATTATATTTTCTTATAAATTATATAAACAAAAAATAATGACTAGAAATGTTTATTAGAGTAAGTTAAATATCAATACTAAAATATATTAATAACTAGAAATATATATTTTCTTACAATGTACATAATGTGAGAAATTTTGTCCTCCTTGGGTGGTGTATAGTAGTATGCATCCCTTATAACCAACAATACAACAAACTGCAAATGATTCATATGGAAGAATATTAAAAAAATTGTGCTCATATATTTTAAATAAGTCTATAGAGCTTACACGCTCTCTGCAGTCAACTTTATGGTGCAGTTAACTGTAGACTGTTAATTACCACAAAGAGTAATGTTCCGAAAATGACGCCTCCGGTGGGATTTCTCAATGTGAAGTCGGAATTCATTGATCGAATAAGGCGATTCATGCTACGCTCCGTCTGCTGCAGTGGTGACACCATTCTAATGTTTGTCCCCGGAATTGCCCATCTTTCACTTCAAGAATAAAAAATGAGAGTAAATACATATTTTAATCTCTAATGATTTGTCAACTTAATTTAATCCATTAAGTTGTAAAACATGAATCAATTTTCTTATTTTTTTAATAAATTTTGGACCACATGCAATTTAAAAAGCTTTCCGATGAATGTTTATTGAAGAAATCTTTTGATGGATGAACTAAATTGATTGATATTTTTTAATTTAAAAAATAATCTACTTTTGTGTGAATTTAAGAGACAAATCAATTGAGTTATTTATTCATTCACTCAAAGAATGAAATGTTATTTACTAAAAATTTGCATATTGAAAATTAAGAAGGATAACTATATATATAACTTGCCTCATGAGTATTTCGTCATCATAAGGAGGAGGCCCCTTCACTGAATAATTTGGAAAGTAAGCCTGAATGATCCCAATCATGAAGAAGGTAAAGTTCTGTAATGTTTTTACTTTATATTCATTGCATTCTATATTAGAACTCTATTGAAAATGAAATTGTACTTTCTACCCCTAAAACTATATATTCATCAAGTAATGATATGATATTGATATTTTTTTTTCTTGATAATGACTATAGTAGTATCATTTTCTCTCCAACTTAATTCCAAAATTTATGTATAAAAATATATAAAGGCAATACTTTTTTTATTTAACCTATGTTACATTTTTTTCTTTCAAAAACTAAAACTATTTTACTTTTCAAATATACCATTGTCAGTTTTTTTGTTCTTCTCTCGTGCTTACATTCTGACCATGCTTAATAAACGTTTAATTACAATTTTCTTTTCAAATTTTACTAGTGGTGAATTAAATTCCCACAAATTAAAAATAAAAGTATACAAAGACATAAAAAAAATTGTACTTAATTAAATGCAATAAAAAAAGGGACAAACAAACACGTTAATATGTATAAAAATAATTATACCATAGATGTATATGAAATTCACTACTTTGTTCATGCTATTAAGAAATTAGACTTATGAGACGGATTTTCAAATACTTTAGACACCAAAATGATGTTTTCATATACTCAATAGAATTTTTATTTTTTATTTTTAAATTTTTATTTTAGAGATTAAGTTGAAGAGAAAATGATACTTGAAGAACTTAATTGAGGGGTTTTATTCTAAATTTAATAAAGAAACGTGAAGTAATATAACTAGTAGAAGAATTGGGTTGGGTACAAAGGATTTTCACAAATGAAGTCCAGGATTCAATCTGTTGACAAATTTTAGCTATGTGGTCCCAGATAAAATGCAACTATGCATACAATAATATTACCATAAATATAAATGACACCAAAGGATGGAAGACATTAATCTAATTGATAACAAAATAACACCACAAATAAAATAAAAAACAAGAAACCATAGACCATACCTGCTTGCATATCTCACATATTGTGTTGCGTTTGATGTTGCACCAATGGGCCACGCATTTTCTGTGAGCATACTAAGACACAATTTGCATTTAATTTAGTAGTTTAACTATGATAATATATAACATGTGAAAATATAAAATCCTATAAATTAAAATCATCTAAAGTAAATAAATATATTGATATAATATTTTAAAAACTATACTAGAGTTCGAATAGGTGAGACTTTCAAATTATAATTTGATTGGTTCAATCAGTTTAGCCATTAAACAAGATGATTAATAAAAAAAATTATTTAAGAAGTAAAAAAATTAGATGAATGGTTTCAATTGCATACACTTGAACAGGGGAAGTTGGTCTGATTTTTTTAAAAATTTATTGTTAAACATTTATACTTGCAATATTTAAGTTAAAATAGTGGAGAAATTAAAACAAGTAAAAATGAAAAATGTCTAAGGTAAAAATTGAAAAAACCTTTAAGCTTCCATCACAATTACATGGTGCTTCAAGTTTAGAAACAAATTCCTCCTCATGACAATATCGACATTCTCCTTTCTCTTCATTTTTTTCAACTTGTTCTTCACATACTTTCTCATTATCATCAATCATAGCCTTCTTAAACTTTGCACCTTTAAGAGATGCACTCAATTTTTCTATAGGGATTTCAACTTGGTGTTGTGATTTATTGATGTGATCTTCCATGTTCATATCTATAATGAAAGAAAAAGAAGAAGAAGCATGGTTGCTTATAATTAATTATAGCTAAAGAAAAAAAGGGTAGCAAGGAAAAGATGTGTAATGTGTGTTTGTTTGTTTATTTTTGTTTATGATGAGGGTCTCACATGTATGACTTTCGTGTACTATAAGAATATAAACAAATTAAGAAACGTATACGTATTGGTGATATCACATAAAGTTTGATACTTTATTCTATAATTTGTATTTTTCTTAAACAACTTTGTGATCACACCCTCTTAAGTTCAGCAAGAAAAATTGTAAAAGACAAAGTGTTTTATTAAAAGTTTCAAAACCCACCGCCCCATACATATTTCAATCATATATGATGTTCATCTTGCATGTATCATGAATTAATCAACTAAATTAAGAATAATCAGAACATGAAGAAAAAAAAAGGTTTTGAAATTAATATTGAAATTTGAAAATCCAATTAAGATATTGTGATCACTAAAATTGAAAAGAGGAATCATTTTAAAAAAGAAAATTGAGATTGACAACATAATACCTCAAAAGAAGTTTCAAACTCAATAGTAAGAATTTGATTTTATAATTTTGATGAATATAGTTCAAATTCCATAATATAATTATAAAATGACTATTAATATCACTGTTATCAATAATAGTGTCCTCTTCTCCAATTTAAAAACAAAATCTTCAATATGTTACATGCATAAGTAATATGAACATGTTAATAAATAAAAACAAAATCCCCTGAAAAAATTGAGAAATAAATGTACATGAAAGCATGATGATATCATATATAAATTTGGCTCGTGAAATTAAGCATGATTACAAATCAATTAGTCAAAAGAAGAAATCAATAGATCAAAAGTAAAAACAACAAAAAAGAAAGAGAAAGTTGTTTGTAAACCTAAGACCTACATACACTAATTAAAAGAGAATATTTCGGAATTGAAAATTAAATTTTCAAGTGAGATCAGACGGTATTTGATTGTTGTTTCGAAAAGGGAAATATTTTTAGAGAAAGGAATGCCATAGAATTAATGCTCAACACAATTTTTGTACCAAAAAAAATACTCAATACGGTTCTAAACATTGTACCAAGCAACAGCCTTATAAGATATCTTCAAATTCGACATTTATGAGATGACATTTGACATAATATATCTCTTATTTCCATATTTTTTATGTAATATTTTTATCTTTTTTTTTTTTCTCTTCTCAATCAAATATATATGCATTTTTTTTCTTATATATTTATTTTTCATTAAAAGATATATTAAAATAATTAAAATCAAATATATATATATATATATATATATATATATATATATATATATATATAT
>NC_021162.2:2795791-2817682 GCF_000331145.2 Cicer arietinum
AAAATAAAAAAAAATATATATATATATATATATATATATATATATATATATATATATATATACATTTTTCTATCTCATGTATATATTCATTCTTTCGATTACATTTTTCTAAAAGAAATATCTCTAAATCATTAAAATCATGAATGCTTCAAAATTAATTAAGTTATTTTTAATTATTTTAAATTATTATACTCTTTATTAAAAAAATAAAATAAAAATATTTTGTCAAAACATAAAAAAATTGGGGAATTGAATTCAAAATTTGATAAATTGTGCATGAGTATTATCTTTTGCCGAGCTACAACTTCCTATTCTAATGTTGAATGCGTTTAAAATATTCTCTAATGGTAACAAGACGCTTTTTGTTAATTCACCAATCTTGACAAATAAGAGATCTCTTTTAGCCAATATGTTCCTTTAAACAGACAAATTGATTTTCCGAATGGATTATATGTATGGTAGTAGAGAAGTCCCTCCAAGTATTTGGGTCTTCTCTCCATTATTGGATGATCAAAGTATTATATCATGGAAAAAGATTAAAAAGTTGGAAAAATATATTTTTGTCCTCAGCGGAAAAATATATTTTTATCCTCGGCAGAAAAATAAGTTCTCATAAAATTTGTTGCACAATTCATCCTCAATTATACCATGTGACTTGCTTCTTGTTCCTCTTGAATTTATGTGACGACATTGAATCGACAAACAAACAATTTTGGTGTTTTTACGATCATGGTGAGAAAAAGAAAATACACTGATCCAATTGGAGTAAATATTGTGAAACAAATAGTAGTTGTGATTTGAAAGAGAGTAGATTTGGTAATGTTTTTCTTGCCAAACACGGGTGACCCATCTAGTCAAATTCTAATTCATTGTTGAGTAAATGTCAGAAACTCAATACTTTTTCTCATGTGAATTTTCTCAAAGTGTGTATAGGTCTGAGTTATACTTAGAGAAGCATTCATGAAAAAATTTGGATTCTTTAATAGGATTACCTTTAGAAAGTGGCAACAAGTCATTTTTTAAATATTTGGACGGACAACTGAGATGTCAATTATATCGTATATTGTCTCATCAAAACGACTATTATCTCAATTATCAAAACGACTATTATCAAAACGATCAAATATATTATCTCAATTGATATAACATGATCTTCGCATTATGAACTCTCATCTAGTGAAGGTCAAAATTTTGCCTTTCGAAGTTATGAAATTATCCATCCCCCTCTCCCATTCACTAATTAGACAGAAAGATTAGGTTGGACCCCCCCCCCACACACACACACACAAGAAATATTTCTTCTATGTTAAAAGTGCTTAACACTGTATAAAACATTGCGACAAATTGGAGTCCTCACAAAGCTCTATGAAACATGCAAACTCCCCTTATCAGTCGAAGGTGTGAAATCTCATAACTTTTTCAAAACATATCAACTTGGATTGAAAAATGTTGCATAATACTTGGTAAAAAATCCTTAAAGATGTTTAAACATTTTTTTTTTTTTTTTTTTTTTTTATCTCGATGTATTGAAAAAGAGAAAGACATTAATCATGTTTTCATAAACTGTAGCATCATTCTTTCGCCTTATATTTTTAAGATGAAAGGATGGTGTTACGAATCATAAAAAAAAAGTATGTTATTTTACAAAACTTAAAAAAAATGTAAATATTAACCATAAATCTTTCAATTTTCAAATAAACTTTTGGTTTTGCCAACTTGATGTTGTTGCACTGAGCAACAAATCTTCGTGAACCATTTCACGAAATATGTGTTTAGATCATCTAAAGTCTCGATCAAAGCAGAAATGACACACCCACCCACTAAAGTATTTAGAAATAAGCTCGACACCTTACAACCATGTGCCTAGGATCCCCTGAGTGCTCTAAGGATTGAAGTCCAACTCCTATAGGAATGAAAATACCACTTTCAGGTTTTTTTTTTCTCCTCCTCCTCATCCATATATATATATATATATATATATGTAATATATTATTTTAAGAAACATAAAAGAAAAAAATTGCAAATATTAACCACTAATCTTTTAATTTTCAAATTATTTTTTGTTTTTTTGGATCAAACCAAATAATCAATAACAAACGTGTTAACAAAATATCTACCATATATATATAGAAGAACAAAATTATAATTTTGTCAAAGAAAAAAAAAAACGGAACAAACTATGATTGTCTAAAGAAATAATTAAGGTAGTGTTAATTAAGTAGAAGATGACAAAATTATGAGGAAAATAAGTTAAAAAACAATAACAATTATACTTTTTGATCCACATCTTTTATTTTAATTGCAAAGTGAATCATCATCTCAGTCAATCTTAAAACACATAATATTAATATAAGAAAAAAAACTGTATCTCATAGTAAGTGTGAATATTTAAAGCCTTAATAAAATATTATCAACGTTGCTCATTTGAATGTATCTTTAAAATCTCAATGCAAACAAAACTATATGTAAACTATATGTTAAACAATAAACAAACACAGGTTTAAAGCAAATAACATTGAAATAAAATAATGCATTCATGCACTTATAAATATAAATCATAAGTACTTATCTCTAGTCCATATATCCATCTTTGCCTTTCAAGAAATTTTTTTATAAGTACTACATAACAAAGAAATAAGAACAATATCAAACAAATGTATAATCACATGAGAACCATATAATATAACTTAAAATGTAGTCAAAAGAAAATAATAAATAGATCAAAGTAAAACAAATCAATAAATTGTAGTCAAAAGCAAATAATAAATTGTCCTAAAACAACACACACATATCATCAATTGCAAAAAAAAAAGAAAAAAGTTCAATAAAATAAAAGCAAGCAAATTTACGTACAAAGTAAGATAGAGATTCACCAATAAAAAAAAGTGAGATGGAGAGAAGGAACACAATATGAAAAGCACATTTTCTATTTCAACTTTGGTGAAGTAAGGATCAATTATATTTATTGAAGGGAGATATTTGTGGAATGTAATTTATTAAGTACATTTTTCATCGTAAAAAACAAATAAATACTTTTTTCAAAAAATTTATTGTGCAGATATATGTTTAGGCGGATATAGGATAATAAAAATGGCATAAGAATATATAATGTAATGATTTTTTCTGATTTGTTTGATGTCTTTTTAGTATTTTATTTTTTGGTGATATAGTTTATTTCCCTAAGTAGACTTATTTAATTTAAAAAATAATTTTTTTTAATAGTAAGTGTTTGTGACAAACTTTGTTCACTATTAAAAAAGGATTAAATATTTTATTTGTCTAAAACTTATCATGTGTATTATTGTCTTGATGGAAGACAACTATTTACATTGTAGATGCAAGAAGGGCTTTAGGGCGTTTTTATAATGAGTTATAAGAAATATCAACGGTGGCATATTACAAGAGTAAAATAACTTACTTTTAAAAAATATAAATAATTAATTTAATAAAAAAAAACTTAAATGACCCATAAATTAGTTTTACGTTTATTTTAAATTAATATTATTTACAGTCACAATCCTCACTTATAAATTACTCAAAAAAATTATAAAAATAAAAAATAAAAATAAAAATAAATAAAAAACTTAAAAAGATCTATTTCAAAGCTGTATTGTGGGTGAATTTTTCCATTTGATTGAAGTGTTACATATGTGGCAAATAGACGTGTAACGTAAACAATTTTATGCTCTATGAGATAACACATCCTTATAGGCATTTTTGGCACTATCAAGCTACCTCTTACCTTAATATATTTTCTCTTTGTTGTTTTTTTCTTCTCTAGTCGCTAAAAATAGGCTACAAGAGTTCATTTTGCAAAAATCAACTTTAATTTCTCAAATGAAACATATCCAAACACCCACCCTTTAAAGGTTCTTAACTTTATCTTATTATATTGACAGAGCATGGAGTTAAATTATCACCGACTAGTTTCCCTTTTATTTCATCATTTATACATAAAAATTGTTATGCATTAAGAAGAAATGTTTTCCGAATGACTCATGACACACTTGACATAATTTTAACACTTTTATTTTTTAACTTTTATCCATTTTATGAGGTCATGTATACCTTTGATTACTCCAACTAATTTCTTGATAATTTCAAAAAACTAATTCTCGTGACATATAACATTGCTGTTTATGCATTAACTTTTGTAATTATGTCATTTTGCTTTGGGTGAGATTCTTCAACATTTTGAAGTATGTTGAAACACAATCCATCAATTACACGTGACTTGACAAGTTTTTTAGAATGACATTTGAAAATGACTTTTTGCCTTAAAAATTTACATGGCCAACTTTTGATATCAATCATATTATAACAATAGGTCCATAGTCCTTATACTAATTAGGGGAGTTTATGCGTTGGTTGTGGTAATCCATTCAATCTAGCTCAATCCAACCCATAAAAACAAAGTTATTACAAGTAAATGAGTTGAATTTGACTTATGAACCAAATGAGTCAGAATTTGAATTTAAAATTGAATTTGCTAAATAAATGAGTTGAACTTGAACGATGTATAGTTCGACTTGTTTGATTTATGAACCAACTTGATAATATTTTAACTTAAAGTTGAAGGAACACATTTGTTCTTTTAAGGTAGAATAGTAAAATAGTTACTATTTGATACTATATTATGATTCTTGATTTAAATAATTGATAAAAGATAAATGTAGAAAAGTAAATTGAATGATATTGATAATTTGAGAGATGTTCTTTACATCAAAGATTACATAGACTTATATATTAAATTAGATAAACAACTACTAATTAAGATAAAATAATTAACTAACTAATATAGTTAACTAATTAATTTAACTAACTAACCAATTAAGGTATTTAATAAAAGAGGTTATAATTTTATCAAACTATGTGGCAATCAAGCCTTATATGCTAGCTTAGTGTGTTCATGAAATGAAGAATTAGAAGCTATTTGTCTTCCAAACTGGCTATCATAGTAAAGATGATCTGGACCATTGAGATGAACTTTAAAATCTTGTAAAAGATAGGTAAGCCATTTAATTTCTCAAATTGTAGAAGTCTTTGCCTTTACCCTAGAAAGATAAACTTGTTTTTTAAGTTGAATATTCACAAATAGCATAAAAGATTAAATAAAAGGATAATAAGTAGAAGAGAGATTACTGTAAGACAAAACATGAGATAGAGGGTGCACAACTCCTAGGAGTAAGGGCAACATTGTAATTTACTAATGAACAAATTTAGCCATTTAGTGAGTGATTAGATAAATTGATCATTGAAATCGTAATAGTCAGTAAAATTAATTTATGAAATTTTGCAAATTGACAATACATTCTTGAAATTGTAAAATATCAATTAAAAGAGTCATTTAGCAAATTTTTACAAAAGATATTTTGATGTCATATTGTAAGTGAATATGTGGCTTATCAAAGTTGATATCACATTAATATCATTTTTCCAAAGACAAATTTGACAATAAAATTGTCATATCAAAGACAAATTTATCAGTAATTGTAATTATGCATGAACTAATTATTGACAAAATAGTTCATGAAATATTTAAATTTTATAGAAAAATTAATTCATGTTTTGATGACATTGATATGAGATTAATGCAGATGAGTCACATATTCAATTAATATGTCACATAATAGTCTCTGCCGATAAAAATTTATATATGAATTATTTTGATTAATATTTTACAATTTAAAGGATGTATTTGTCAATTTATAAAATTTAAGAATTAATTTGATTGAAGAAATAAGGCTACATGGAAATTGTATCATATATCTTTCTTCAATGAAAACATGATAATTAATTGCCTAGGGTCATGAAATTTATTATGTTTTAAAATCCAATAATTTTGATCATTTAATCGAATTATGATGTTGAAGGATTAATATACATGAAATCACAGCAACATAATTTAAAAACTTTAATATTAGATTTGATATTGTGTCCAATTTTTAAAAGATTGTTGGACTTTAATTTTAACACGGGGAAATAAATAAATTAATTATAAGCAATTTAATATTTCAGCATACGAATAATAATAACAATAGACATTTTAAAATGTATGAGTTTGTGGGACCTACTTACTTACTGATTATATATATTTATATGGTTGAATAAGGGTATTGTGAATCTCTATATACAAAAGATGGAAGGAGATAAAAGTAAAACTGTGCAATCCAAATTGTTAAGCTTTTAACTGATTCCAAAATTAATATTTCCAAATTCGATTTTTAGGTATTGTAGCTCTTTCAATTAATGTAATGATCAAGAAGTATCCTTTGAGTAAGCGAATTCTAAATAACACAAGAATTAATTGTAATGATCGATTCGCAATGTAAATTTTAGGTTAATTTGGAAATAGAAATAAGATTGAATAAAAGTGGAGAACATACTATCCTTGAATTGTGTGGTGCTTAACGTGCATAAAGATTTGTTCCTCTAGGAAAACAATGGAAACATGTTTGATAAACTTATTTGAAGAAAATGATAGAATAAAGGACACGTTGATAAACTTAATTGAAGAAAAATGATTGAATAAAGGGACATACGTGATTTGAGGTATTTGATAAATTTAATTGAAGAAAATGACTAATAAAATTTGAACATTTGAACCCAAAATTTATAAAGAAAGATGATTAGAAACAAAATTAGAAACTACACGAAGAGTAGTGGATTCAGCGGATGGTTTTCTTGGCCATGGAGGAAGTAGAAGCTTCAGTCTTGGAAACTTGAATAAAATTAACCAAATTTTGATAATTTTATATTGAAATTGGATTATTAACCAAATTTTAATAATCTTATAAATTTTATACAATAGGATTGTCAACAAGTAATGATAATCATAAACTCCTAGGTTTTTATATATGGTTTAACTCATTCTCACAAAATTAATTTATAAGATCTTTTATTTTTAAATCTTATTGAACTATGCCGAGCTTAGGTTTTTCCTACACGCTCATCTCTATTGGGCTTCAAACTATTTTCAATTTGCATGTATTTCTTGTAAGGTTCATATATTTCTTGTTAGGTGCGCATATATTGAGCTATATTTCTTGTATATTCATATTTTCATGTACTTTTTCATATTGGGCTTCAACTTATTATAATGTACTGTTTTGGTAAGTAATAGTATTAGATTACTTTGTTTGGTAAGTATAATGGTGAATTTCTTTTGGGTTATTCTTTCAATCTTGTTTTTTGTTCAATAACCATGGCAACATTATGGGTAATCCTCCTTGATGAGCTAAAGTTAGTTTAGGAACTATTTATTACATTTAAATAGTTAATGAACAAAACAGGAGAAAAAAATTAATTTATTTAAGGATTAAATTAATGGTATTCTACATTTTGTAGTAGATTGCAGTTGTGCTGCAACTGACATTCATTGAAGGATAAAAATAGTGTTCAAATATATATATATATATATATATATATATATATATATATATATATATATATATATGGTGTTTCTTCTTTGTGAATCTCATTTGGGGTTTCTTCACACCATTTGATCCACATACGATCTTACCACTTCTCGTTCCACTTTCTACTCTTTCTACTATCATGATCATGTCAGAAAAATTTGATGACATACTCCAAATCATTCTATTATAAAAGAGCGACTGAAGAGTATCCATAAACATGTCAATCATTTCTCTTTCAAATAAAGGATGATCTACTTGCGATACTACTTCTCTCCATCGTTGTGCATATTCTTTAAATGTTTCATTGTTTATTTTTAACGAATTTTGCAATTGCATCTTATTAGGGACATTGTCAATGCTGTACATGTATTGTTTCAAGAAGACATCATCCAAATCTTTCCACGAGCGAATTCGATTTCGCTCGAGATGCATACACCAACTTAATGATACTCCACTAAAACTGTCTTAGAAAAATGAATGATAAGTTTGTTATTATGAGCATAAGAAGCCATTTTTCTACAACACATGGTCAGATGATTTTTAGGACATGTGACACCTTTATATTTTTCAAACTCATGTACCTTGAATTTTGTGAACTCGCAGTTTATTCAGATTTGTTCGTTGTACGTTGTCGATCTACTATTAAAAGCTCATATTGATTTCTATGTTTCAGAAAACGTCAAAATAAGGTACGGTATGAGAGAACGTTTGAATTCACAAGTATAATATATTGTGAGATAAGCGGAAAAATCGTATTTTCCAACGATTCATCTGGACTCGTTACGTACGGTGGTGACCCTTTGAGTGATAAATTAATTAATGTGCAAATAAAGAAATTGCGATATTAAAATGTGAAATAAAATCATTTATAAGGTGTTGATTGATTTAATTTTGTTGAATGTGTAGTATTTAATATTATTGTGATATTGGATGTCGAATGAATTTGGTCCATATGTATGAATAGGTGAGTTTATGTGATGATGATGCATGATAGTGATGTTATAAGTTTGTGAAAAGTTTATGTGATCATGATGTGTGATTGATGATAGTGATGTTATAAATTTGTGATTAAAATTTTGAAGGAACTTCACATTTGATAGAATAGTGAGGATTCCAACTTATGCTAAACATGGTGCTCTTAATGGAGTAATCTAGGCCAACGAAGGGAGAAACTAGATGTTGGAACTTTTTGAAGTTGATGAGAATTTTTGAAGTGAAGATAATTTTGTCATCATATAGGTAGGGTTTGACAAGCCTAATGATTTCGAGGAAATACAACTGAATGAGCCTAATTGTGGCAGTCTACTGTTGAGCCTTAAGGCAAGATTATTAGAACTTAGAGTTATTTGACTGACGCATATATGTGTCTCAAGTTGGTTTTAGGAGATCTATGAGGTATGACCAATTTGAATTGTTCGTCCACTTTTCATGGTGGCATAGTATCAAGCCTCTTAATCAAGTACTTCAGACTTAGAATGGTACCAAATTGTGAAGTAGAGTCTAAGCTAATGCATAGTATTGCATTATTCTGTGATTGTTTTGTTGTGATTAATATGTATCGTATGCGATAATAATTTCTCTTAGATGATTTATGTTATAGTGAAATGTATTGATTTTCCTTGAGTGATTTTGACTTTATAATGTGATATTTCTTCGTTGAATAATGTTTGTCTAATGATATGATTTTAATACGATTAATTGTGTGTTCTTCTTACTTGTCCTCTGAGATCTTTAAGACTGGTTTGCCTTAAATGGTTATTGAAGATCTCCAACGGTAATATTCTCAACGGACACTTGTTCTCCCTGTTTAAGAAGAACTCACTTAGTTAATAGATGCATGAGAGAGAATGAAAAAGACAATGTGTTAAGAAGAAATTATGAAAAAATCAACAATACATCTAAAAAAAGTAAGAACGAAAAATCCTCTTAATAGAGAGTTATTAGAATTTATGTAATTTAGTCAAAGTGTTTTCACACACTTGTACTACTATAGGACTTGATATGTAACATCATCTCATTGAAAGTTAGAATCACATAAACAAACTTTGTGTAGACAAACTATAACTAATGTAAATTAACCCGATAGTGGCAACATCTCTCTCACTCCTAAGAGGTACCTGAAAAGGTACAACAACACTTGAAGAAAAGGTACAACAACAAAGTCTGGAGAGGCTAGAAAGTTGAAGAAAAGTTCTAACGATGACTGTCTAGGGAGGCTAGAGAAAACTACTCAAAGTCTGAAGAGACAAAGTAAAGAATACTTTATACTATTAATGAAAATAATGAATTAAGTCATCGATTGTACTGAGACAAAATCTCTTTGTAAAGGGAGGAGTAGACATAGCAACAATTATGTTTGAACTAGTATAAAAGTATATGTGTCCTCTCTCTCTGTTTCTCTTATCAATGTTCTCTATGATCCAACTTATTTATCTCTAAACCTAATTTTAATAGCAAGTTGAATGATTTGATCAAGAACATATTTTGGGTCAAGCAATTGTAGTATCTTTCAGAAATGGCGAAATACAATTCAACCCCCTAATTTCTTGTATTTTTCAGCAACTTTATCAAGTATTTGATTTTTTTTTTAGATTCTATTTGGACGAAGCCAAAAGGTCGGAAAATGATATTTTCGTTTTAGCGGTAAAATAAGTTCTCATAAAATTTGTTGCACAATTTATCCCAAATTATATCCTGGGTAGCTTCTTGATACATGTGAGTTTATGTGACCACATTGAACCGATGATCAAACAACTTTGGTGAGCATAGAATCAAAGGCGCGTCTAACTTGTGACAGGGGGGAGCGGCCACCATAATAAAAAATAATAGATAAAATAACCAAAATACCCTTATTAAAATTAGAAAATTACAACAATACCTAAAACCCTTATTGAGTCTTGCTTCCAGAATCGCCACTGCTGCTCACTATGATGCATTGTGTCGCGATTTGGGCTCGATTGCTGCTCACGAACTCACTATGTTGTGTTGCATCTCAATATGTGCTCGGCTACTCGGCTCGCCTTTGTCTACAGAGATTCTAACCAATTTTCAATTTCTGATATGTGATCGCCTATGTCGCCTCGCCCACTCGTCAAGAGGTTCGGTTTCCAATTTTAATTCATCTCTCAATTTCGTTCATCATCAAAATTGTTTATTATATACTTTATTATGTCATTGTTATCAATTTGATTAATATATATCTCTCTTTTCTTGTTACAATTGTTGAGCGAATCAGAATGTGAAATGGATAGATATTGGTTTCTTCTAAATTCTAATGTATGTTATGTTATGGTGTTTTTTTGTTGCATATAAGGTGTTTGATTTTTGTTTCCATTTAATTTTCACATTCTAAAAAGATGTTTTATGTTTCCTAAATTGCTTGATTTATTGAACAAGATACAGGGTTTTCTAGCAAACACTAAAGGCTTAGATTTTTTGAGTTTGCTTAAAAAATAAGTTGTAATTTATTTGATATTAGATGCATTTAAAAAAACTTGAAATATAACTTTACGTTGGCTATTCCAAACTTTTTAGTCAAGTTCTGACATTGCTTACAATCATGGTGAGTAGATGTAGTAATGCTTTTCTTGCCAAACAATGGTGGCCCATCTTGTCAAATTCAGATTTGTTGTTGAGTAAATGTCATAAACTCAATACTTCCCTCGTGCAATTTTCTCAAAGCGTGTTTGAGTCACCTTTTAAGTTATATCCGAAGAAACATTCTTAGCTCTACATTTAAAAATTAAGATAAAATAAAACTTAAAAAGATCCATTTTAAAGGTGTAATATTGGCAGAATTTTTCCATTTAATTGAATATCAGACTGTTATTAGTGATGTTACATATGTGGCAAGAACTTCGTGCTCTATGACACATTCTTATGGACAATTTTTACAAGCTACCACCTATTACATTAGTTCACTTTTCAAAAACCAACATTAAAATTTTAAATGAAACACATCCAAACACCCACCCATTAGAGTTTGTTAGCTTTATAATATTGACGAAGCATATAGTTAGATTATCACCGATTAGTTTCCCTTTTATTTCATACTTATGCATAAAAATTATAAAAATTGCTATGTATAACTAAAAGATGTGTTCAGAATGGTTCACGACACACTTAACATAATTTTAACACTTATACTTCTTTGAGTTTTAACCACTTTATTATGTCATCCAAACATTAACTTTTGTAATTATGTGATTTTTACTTGTGACAGATTCTTCAACGTTTTAAAGTACGTTGAACACACAACTAATAAACTACACATACTTGATTGAACATTTGAAAATGATTGGGTCCATATCTCCATTTCCTTGTACTACTAATTAACAGTGTTGATGCATTGTTAGCGATAATCCATTCAATCTAGTCCATATCTCCAACTTATAAAAACTGTGTTATTTTAGTAAAATAATACTAATATGAAGAGAGGTTATAATTAGCAAAGTTGAATATGGCTTAATAAATGCAACTAACTAGGCCCATAAGAATCATGTTCAATACCTTTCAGTTACGCTTCACACATTTATATTGTCCAAAAATGTGAGCAAATGCGGCCGTTATTGCTATTGCAGCGACTTCAAAATTTATAATATTGCAGCTGTAATCGCAGTTTAAAACCATGCTCAATACCTTTGGTTTGTGATTTGTTGATACTACTTATAAATGAAGGTACATGAACAAGTCACAATTCATGAATAAACAAATCACATTAACATGTTGTTATTGACACCTTAAATAAATAAGTCACAAAAACCATGCTAAATACCTCTTTGATTAAAGAATAGTTAATCGTTCTGCCTTAGCTTTCGATCCTCCTTTTTGCACCTATTCGCATGCGCTCACTTGAAGAAAACACATTTATTTTTTTTGTCAAGTCTTTGCATGTTATCTCCATCAACATCTGCATTGTCAAGATCGATATGAACATCTTTCGGAAGAAAGTATCTCAATTTCTCTCTTGATCCGAGGTTGGTGGCTTTTGAATAGAAGGATGACATAATATTTCACAAGTATTATGGTGGAGGCGATATAAAACCGACATTTTCCGCAATATAAAACAACAACAAAACACGAAAGGGGTAAGAAAGCTCACAAGTATTATGGTGGAGGCGAAAAATGCCCTTGAGAGATATGCCAATTATACATGGCAGTTATCATTCTCCCTTGACAAAGTTGCTCAGTCTCCATGGCAGCCATTCTAGTGTGCAAATCAGAATTTCCATGGGTTGAGGATGGTCTGTTGCACTCAAAAGGAGGAGGAAGTTGCAGCATCGGCTGATCATCTCCAGAATTGTCGCCTGAAAGTAGCCAATTATCCCTATTCTGTATGGTGATTCTGGCGGGATTTGGTAGAGCTATTGCGGAACCATCATGGAGCAGCAGATGATATGTGTAGTAACTTAGTGATGAGCTTCATAGCAATACAACAATACAAGAATCGATCCTTGTGTGTCCCTGGACTTGAGATAACTTAAATATATCATTAGTATAACCAAGAGATATTGCTATAGGTGTAATCAATCCACCAATAACTATATTCCCTTTGCTTGCTTTGGCAACTTTATCAAATTGCCTAGCTAAAAAAGAACCAGAATTAACAGCAAATTGATTAGTGATTGCCCATAAAAAGAATAGCTTGCTCTGCCTAGCAACCCCCTCACTTTCTCTCCTTCCAAAAAGTGTGTTGGCCATTACCCTATGGACATATCTAAAGCAAGGGTTATGAATATATGGATTATATCTTAAAGTATCATATCTGATTGCATACCAATAGAAGAATGTGAAGCCTATTCTGATAGAATAAGTGATAAGTCATTAAAATATGTTTTGACTCTAGGAATATGCTTCATGCATGATGGCTTGGATGATAATGATCATGAAGTTATCTCCCAATTATTTGAAACTGATTCCAATTGTTTGAAACCGGGGGCATTAATGTTTGTGTATTAAGTAGATCTCTATGTGTTGGAGAGTGACATTACCAATTAGACTCTTGTTGATATTCAGCAGACGGGCCTAACAAGACGACCTTTCATAGAAAGTTGTGAAAAATGTCTTCTCTTGTGTCTTGAAGATCAAAAAAGTTACTACAATATGCTTTTAAGCAAATCACTTCCTGTGTTGAACTATTGAAAGTAATATTTTTCGTCGCTTACACGATACTTTGAATGCTGAAATAGTTGCTGGAATATTTCAAAAGCCACAACATATTTTAAATTGTCTTGAACAAACATTCATGTGATGGCGCCTCACCTAGAATTCTAGTTATTAAGATGATCTAACTGCTCGCCTTTTATAGTTAGTCCATAGATCAATTAATAGAAAGTGGATTGGGTTTACATTGTGAAGGAGACAACATTTCTCCTTCTAATCTCAGAAAGATAGCCTCCGAGAATTACATCACTTGTAAAATCATTGAAACATTTTATGCGTAGTTGACCGAAGACTTTGTTTTGAGAGTGTTTTTAAGGATTAAGAGCTCATGTTGTTATTACTAATTTGAACTTTGATAAGTTTTGAACCATATAGAATTTCTATGTAAGAATGTAGAAGTATTATAATTATAGAAAAATATAAAAATTATCTAGAAGTGGGTATTAATTAAGAAGCTTTTAGAAATGTGTCTAGAGTTTTTTACATGGATTTTATCATGCCTTTTATGTGGTGGTGGAGAACAGAGAGAAGAAAGGCCTTGACAAAGTTGTTCACCAAGAGTATTTTGTGTTAAAAAAAAATGCCAATGAGACAAATAAAGGTTCCTCCTACCCACTCACTCTATCAAAAGAGATTTGTCGTCAACTACTGAACTCTTGCACTTACAGGCGCTCCCAGTTACTCGATAAATGCATGTTACAAAACTCTTTATCATCAACAGTTCAAGTATTTCAATAAAATACGATCACAAATTTTCAAAATTCTCTATAATTCTGATGATAATGTTTTCCTTGCCGCTCCGACTGGAAGTGGTAAAGACTATATGCAGAATTTGCAAATTTGAGGAATCACCACAAAGACCGAAAAGACAATACATGCAGTTGTTTATGTTGCACCCATAAAACCTCTAACCCATAAACAATACCATGATTGGGAGAAAAAAATTGGATGCGGTGCTTTAAAGGCTGTTATTGTTAGGATGAATCATATTGCTACTCACGTAGAAAACGTGATTCTTATTGTGGCATTGTCAAACTCACTAGCAAATGAATTGGAGCTACCTCCCTCGGCCTTTTGTATTTCCCCTACGATGGAGGCAATGACCAAGTCTACTTACACTGCTATTACTCAACATAACAATAGAACCCACTCTTGTTTTTGTTCCTTTAGGTTTCAATGGATAATGGGAAATCCATTCTCTTGTGTTTGTTCCTTCAGTTTTAATAGATTATATCTTAAAGACAGTCTCAAATCTAATTGACTCTAGAATATGGTTCATGCATGATGGCTTGGAGGGTAATGATCACGAAATTGTCCTAATTGTTTGAAGC
The DNA here is from genome assembly GCF_000331145.2 of Cicer arietinum. Taxonomy (NCBI): domain Eukaryota; kingdom Viridiplantae; phylum Streptophyta; class Magnoliopsida; order Fabales; family Fabaceae; genus Cicer; species Cicer arietinum. Next base: position 2,810,703 of record NC_021162.2, read on the forward strand.
TAGTAGCATTAATGGGCCTAGATGACAGGCCTAGCAAGACGACCTTTTCGAGAAAGTTGATATTCAGCAGGGTCTAACAAGACCACCTTTCATGGAAAATGTCTCTTGAAGATAAAAAAGAAATAGAGTACACTTTTGAGCAACACCGCTTCTTAAGAGTAATCTTGAGTAATATTTTTTCATCGCTTACACGATATTTTGAATGTTGAAATAGCAGACACCAGTTTTCATACTGGATTTTTCACAGATGTTTCTTTATTACAAAAAAATATAAAAGAAGTACAAAGTTTGTATTCAATCTTGATCAATGTATCTCACACAATAATCTGATTGTTCATTTGAGTGTTTATGAGATCATTGTCTTTTTCTCTCAAGAATTCTTTTTCAGCTCTCTTATTGATTATGAATAATCTTTGGTCTTGATCTGAAAAAGCAATATCAGAATGTTATCAAAATGTTCTTAAGTGTTCTTCAGTATATTCAAGTATTATCAAGTGTTAATTGAGAAAAAGATTGAAGACTGTTTATATAGTTTCTGAAAAACAACTAATAAATCGATTTACCAATCGATTCATTAAAGTTATAAAACGGCTTAATCGATTTGCCAATCGATTATCGCAAGTCTTGTTTTTCTTGAATCATGAAACTACATAACCTAATCGAATAATACTTGGACTAAGGGTTAAGTTTGTAATTTTTCTTACATCTCCCCCTCCTGGAGCCCAGGTATCATATATACCTCCAAAATAAGAAGCCTTAAATACTAGAAGAAAAGCCCCTATACCTAACAATATTAAGTGAATACCTAAAATAGTAGTCATTTTATTTCTGTCTTTCCATACATAACCAAAGAATGGAAAAGATTCTTCAAGAGTTTCAGGTCCCAGAAGTGCATGATAAATACCGCCAAAGCCCAATACTGCGGAGGAAATTAAGTGAAGTACTCCAGACACAAAGTATGGAAAGGTATCTATTACTTCCCCTCCAGGACCTACCCCCCAACCTAGAGTAGCTAGATGGGGAAGTAAAATTAAGCCTTGTTCATACATGGGCTTCTCAGGTACGAAATGAGCGACTTCAAATAGGTTCATTGCTCCGGCCCAGAATACTATTAATCCGGCATGGGCTACATCCGGCTTAATCGATTTACCAATCGATTCATTAAAGTTATAAAACGGCTTAATCGATTTGCCAATCGATTATCGCAAGTCTTGTTTTTCTTGAATCATGAAACTACATAACCTAATCGATTTCCTAATCGATTCTTTTAAAAACACTTTTCAGTAAATTATGTGCAGACTTATATGAATCGATTGCATAATCGATGTTAGATGTTTTTGTTCCAATAATAAAATCACACCAATCGATTACTAAGTCACATAATCGATTCACAAATACACATAATCGATTTGGCCATAAACTAAGAGTTCCATGTGATTTCAAATATTTGTTTCAATCGATTTGCCAATCGATTGTGTTTAAAACAGGAACTTAGCTAATTTCATGTTAATCGGAGTGCCAATCGATTTGGTAGTATTTTTCTGAAAAGTTCTTATCAGTTGTTTAGTTTAATCGATTTCCTAATCGATTGATACCAAACTTAACATGATTGAAATTCTCACAATAGATTGTGTTTGTCACAGGTCATGTTACTTTTGAAATATTATTAATGCAATCGATTTGTCAATCGATTAGCCTAGTAAATGGATTGTCCATGTGACTTACCCAATCGATTTATTTCAATCAGTTTTTACTTTGTGATTTGCACAGTCAATGTGCCAATCGATTAGCATACAAATTAGGTTGCCACTGACTTGCACAATTTTTATTTCTGATTGTGCCAGTCGATTGCCTAATCGATTGTGTAACCACAAACAATATGTTTCCTTACAACCCTTTTACGAAATCGATTGTCTAATCGATTTGCTCAGTAGATTTTCAACTTTTGTTGATTTCTTGAGTTCCAAGCAATTGTCTCAAGTATGTAGGGTTGAGTTGTTGTTCCTGAAATCTTGCTCATTGTAAGTTTGTTAATTATGTCAAAATTAGGATTAAGAGGACTAAAGTCCAACAATCTCCCCCTTTTTGCATAAGTGGCAAGCATACAATTTTAACTTGAGTTGAGCATTTCAAGACATAATATTAACAACAGATATATTTTCATAGCATCATATGTACCATTATCAGATCATAAAATCAGAATATCAGAGCATAAGTACACATGCTATTTAACAATATCAGAGCATTCTAATAATTCATTATCAGTCATCAGAGTATCAAAATTATGCAGCAGTCATTAGCAAGTTAATAATTTTTCTCCCCCTTTGTCAGGTAAGGCAAAAAGGCAAAGAAAAAAAAATTCCCTCCCCTATGTTAGTAAACATAAGCACTGGGGGTTGAAATCAGAAAACGGTGTATCAGAGCAACAAATGAGCATATTAAAAGATTATGGCAAATGATTTCAGAGATTAATGGAATAAACGTTCTAATGCATTGTATATATAGAAGAAATGAATACAACGTGTCATTACAAAACAACAAAGATCCTAAACACCTAATCTCCTAAACTGGTCTGGTCCTCACTATTATCTAAGGGAGAGGCAGAGACCGTTGTATTACCCTCAGCAGGTGTCTCCTCAATGTGAGTTGCAGGACGATCTAGGGGAGTTGGGTTTGGTTCCTCTGTTGCTTGCCGACCGATGTCCGCTATATCTTCAAATGAAAGCTTTATGACTAAGTGCGCTTGAATTGCATCAACATCCTGAACAACTGAGTTCAGAGATGCCTAGAGAGTCTTCAGATTAGCTTCCATTCTGGCATGTGACTCTTGCATTTTGGCATTGTGCGCCATCTGAACTTCTATAAATTCCATTAATTTTGTGACAAACTCAGGATGGGCTGTTTCAGTAGCTGGTTGAGGATGAGGCTGAGCTGGTTCAACATTCGGCTGAGGTCTTATCCAAATACCATGCAACATTTTCAATTGCATCTGGTTTACAATTGATTCTCCAAAAATTAGAGTGGTCTTGGAAGATTCTTCATTATTAAGTGATATCTTGAAGTGTTTCAGAATCTTGGTAATCAGTTGTGGATAAGGCAGCACAAGCTTACTCTGTGAAGCCTCTAACATGTGCCTTAGCACAATCCATGCCCAGCTCATCCTGAGCTCCTTGGACAATCCCCATAGCAGTAGTATATCCAACTTCTGGACTACAGCATGGTTACCGGATCGTGGCACAAGCATCCGGGTCAGAGTATACATAAGCATTCGATGTTGGACCTTCATTTGACCAATAGGCAGTGAAATGGTTTCAACAAAGCTGTCAATCATCAGATCCTTAACAACAGTATGCTTGTCAAACGTTGCTTCCCATCATTCGTCAACAGTGTCAGCATCAGAACTGTCGTCTATAGATGTTCCATGAAAGGGCAATCCTAACAAAACAGAAAAATCTTCAAACGACATAGATACTATAGATGTTCCATGAAAGGACAATCCTGACAAAACAGAAAAATCTTCAAATGACATAGATATCATTTTCCCTTTAACCTGAGCCTTGAATCCGTCTTCAGTAAGCTTGAATGTTGAGTAGAATTCCCTTATTAACCTTGGATAACTATCAAGAGTTGAGGAGAGAAAGCCCTCAAGACCGTGAAACCTTAAGTGGTCTTGGAAAGTGAAACCTTCTGCATCAAAATAGGCAAAATCCAGAGTCCGACCCTCATGGATTTTCCTTTTAAGAAAGTCTAATGGAATGGTAGTTAGGTGGGGGTGAAGAAACTGATTTCTTATTCTTTTTCTGAGAGATTTCCTTCATGGCGTCAGCCATAAGCTTCTCAGTGGGTGGCTCCTTTCGCTTCTTGGATTTCTCTTGATTAACAGCAGGTGCCTTGCCTTTATCCTTGGCAAGAATATTATGAGTTGGAATGGGAACCCTTTTGGTTAATGTAGGTGGAGGTGAAGGGGTTCGCCCACTTGATGAAGATGATGGTGAAGGAGTTCGGATTTGTGTTTGCTTAACTCGTGCCATAAGTGTAAGTTGAAGTGTGTTTGAGTGTAGATGGTAAATCAAGAACGATTGCAGAAACAGAGAGATGAAGCAGACAAAAAAATTTGTGAAATCTGCATAAATGAAGTGAAGAAATCGATTGGTAACTGTTCCTATTTAAACCCTTTGATTCGTCAATCGATTGCCCAATCGATTATGTTACCGTTGCTGGGTATTCTCAATCGATTTAGTAGTTATTACATTCAACGGCTAGTAAAGGAGAGTCACAACGGTCATATTGTAAATCGATTTCTAGATTTTACTCAATCGATGTCCAAATCGATGTATTTAAGTTTAAAAGGTGAACTAGTCGATTTCCCAATCGACGCTTGGGCAAGGTTAAAAAAAAATTTCTGAAATCTAAAGTCTGGGGCCAACACAATCGATTTCCAAATCGATTTTGTAAACAATGTATCATGCTGGTAATCGATTACCCAATCGATTTAACTGGAAAACACTGCAGGCACCAGAAGTGTCCTATGAAAGGGTTCAAAGATTAGACCTCACTAGGATCAATGATCCCTAGTTTCATCCTTATATGCAGGAAACTTTCTCTTGGTAAAGCTTTGGTAAATATGTCAGCCAGCTCTTCAGCTGTGTTAACATATTCAAGCTTAATAATCCCATTTTGAAAGTGATCCCTTATAAAATTATGTCTTACTTCAATGTGCTTGGTCCTAGAGTGCATCACTGGATTCTTGGTAATACTTATTGCACTTGTGTTATCACACATGATAGGTATTATTCCCAAGTCAACACCAAAATCCAATAAATACTGTTTCATCCAAAGAATCTGAGCACAGCAGCTCCCAGTTGCAATGTATTCAGCTTCAGCAGTTCATAGAGCAATGTTAGTTTGTTTCTTGCTAAACCATGACATAAGGGAGTTTCCAAGTAAATGACAAGTTCCAGAGGTACTTTTCCTGTCTAGTTTGCATCCGGCAAAGTCTGAATCTGAGTAACCAACTAAGGTATAGGTTGATCCCTTAGGATACCAGAAGCCTAGACTCTTAGTTCCTACTAGATATCTGAAAATCCTCTTAATTGCACTAAGGTGAGACTCCTTTGGATTTGATTGGTATCTTGCACACATACAAACACTGAACATGATGTCAGGTCTGCTTGCTGTAAGATAGAGCAATAATCCTATCATACCCCGAAACCTTTCTCATCTCTGTCTAAGTAATTTCCTTGACTCATGGGAGTATCAATGGACTTAAGGTTTTCAAAACTAAATTTCTTTATCAAATCATTACAGTATTTAGTTTGACTAATGAAAATGACTTGCTTGCTTTGGTTAATTTGAAATCCCAAGAAATAAGATAGTTCACCCATCATTGACATTTCAAATTTACCTTTCATTAAATTTTCAAAATCTTTGCACAACTTATTGTTGAATAAAGAAATTGCTAAGCTTCTCATACCAAGCTCTTGGAGCTTGTTTCAACCCATAGAGGGCCTTTGATAGCTTATACACATGATTAGGAAAATCAGGATTTTCAAAACCAGGTGTTTGGCTAACAAAAACTTCCTCTTGAAGGTCACCATTGAGAAAGGCGATTTTCACATCCATTTGATAAAGATTAAAGTCCATTATACATGCATAAACAAGTAAAATTCTTATGGCTTCTAACCTACCTACAGGGGCATAGGTTTCATCAAAATCTATTCCTTCCTCTTGACTATAACCGTTGGCTACTAGCCTAGCTTTGTTTCTGGTTATAACTCCATTTTCATCTAATTTGTTTCTGGTTATTTCTGACAATCCACTCACTATCTAACAGAGCTTCCTTAATGTTCTTAGGATGTCTCAGATTGAACCTAAGAACATTAAGGAAGCTCTGTTAGATAGTGAGTGGATACTTGCTATGCAAGAGGAGTTAAACCAGTTTGAGAGAAACAAGGTGTGGAGTTTAAGTCAGTTTAAGTCAGTGACTCAGCTATGCAAGAGGAGAGAAACCAGTTTAAGTCAGTGACTCAGCTATGCAAGAGGAGAGAAACCAGTTTAAGTCAGTGACTCAGCTATTTTGATGTTAATCGACATGTCAATCGATTTATGTGTATTTGTCTGAAAAGTTCTTACCTGGCGTTGAGTTCAATCGATTTCCCAATCGATTGCAACCAAACTTAACTTCATTGAAATTTACACAATAGATTGTCCAATCGATTGTGTTTGTCACAGGTGAAGTTATTTTGCAAATAGTACTTTAACAATCGATTTGCCAATCGATTATCCTCAAAACTGGAGTGTCACTGTGACTTGTACAATCGATTTCCCAATCGATTTGTTTCAATCAGGTTTACTTTGTGAAGTGTACAATCGATTTGTCAATCGATTAGCCTGTAAAACAGAGTGCTACTGACTTGTGCAGTTTTCATTTCTAATTTAATCCGTCGATTGCCCAATCGATTATACAATCACAAACAGTTATGTTTCCTTACACCCTTGTTATGAAATCGATTTCCCAATCGATTTACTCAGTCAAAATTCAACTTTTGTTTATTTCTTGTGCTCCAAGCAATATGTTTCAAGTGTGTAGGATTGGATTGTTGTTCGTGAAATCTTGCTCAATTGAAATGTTAGATTTATCATATGATGTATGAACATTGTATGTTTGTTAATTATGTCAAAATTAGGATTCAAAGGACTAAAGTCCAACAATCTCCCTCTTTTTGGCATAAATGACAATCATACAATTTTAACTTGAGCATTTCAGAACATAACATAAGAGTATTATTACATTATTAAGTATCAGAGCAAAATCATCAGATTGTAAAAACAATGCAACAACAAGCATATTATCAAGTTATAATTTTTCTCCCCATTTGTCAGTTAAGGCAAAAAGGCAGAAAACAATTCCTCCCCCTATGTTAAAGAACATAAGCATTGGGGTTGAAATCATATACCATAGTATATCAGAGCAATGAAAT
>NC_021162.2:2817910-2818390 GCF_000331145.2 Cicer arietinum
TATATTGATCAAATGTACAACAAGTCATAGCAAAACAGCACAGATCCTAAGGCTCCTAATCTCCTAGTCTAGGCTGGTCCTCACTATTATCTATGGGAGAGGTTGAGACCGCTGTATTACCCTCAGCTGGTGTCTCCTCAACGTGAGTCTCAGGGTTATCTAGGGGATCCGGGTTAGGTTCTTCTGCTGCTTGACGACCAATATCTGTGATGTCTTCAAACGACAGCTTGATGCCTAAGTGTGCTTGAATCGCATCCACATCCTGAGCAACCGAATTCAAGGATGCTTGCAGAGTCCTTAAACTAGCTTCCATTCTGGATTGTGATTCTAGCACCTTGGCATTGTGTGCCATTTGAGCTTCAATGAATTCCATTATTTTGGCAACAAAATCAGGAGTGGCTGGTGCAGTGACAGGTTGAGGCTGAGGTTGTGGCTGAGGCTGTGCTGGTTCAACAGCAGCTTGAGGTCTTATCCAAATTC
>NC_021162.2:2818511-2864258 GCF_000331145.2 Cicer arietinum
AGAAGCTTCCAGCATGTGCCTTAGCACAATCCAACTCCAACTCATCCTTAGCTCTTTAGATAAACCCCATAACAATATTTTGTCCAACTTCTGGACTACTGCATGGTTTCCTGTACTTGGTACAAGCATACGAGTAAGTGTATACATCAACATCCTATGTTGTAACTTCATTTGACCAATGGGCAATGAAATAGATTCAACGAACCCATCGATCATCAGGTCCTTTACTGCTGTATGCCTGTCAAGAGTCTCTTCCCAACCTTCATCAGCCGTGTCAGCTTCCGAGCTGCCATCGATAGACTTGCCGTAAAATGGCAATCCTGACAAGGTAGAGAAATCATCAAAGGACATAGCAATCCTTTTTCCTTTAACTAGAGCAGTAAACCCTTCTTCAGTCAACTTGAAAGTAGAGTAAAATTCCCTTATCAGCCTTGGGTAACTATCAAGTGTAGATGAAAGAAAACTCTCAAGTCCATGAAATCTGAGATGATTCTGAAACGTGAATTCAACAATATCAAAGTATGCAAAATCCATACTTCTTGCCTCATGGATTTTTCTCTTTGCAAAGTTTGTTGGTATAGAGGGTTGTGCCTCCTTTTCCTTTGGTGCGAGGACTTTCCTGGGAGGTGGTGAAGGAATTAGGTTTCTTCTTCCTCTTTTGAGATATTTCCTTCATGGCATCAGCCATGAATTTCTCTGTTGGGGGTTCCTTACGTTTCTTAGTCTTCTCTTGGATTGGTGCAGGAGCCTTGCCCTTATCTTTGGCAAGAATTTTATGAGTGGGTATTGGTACTCTCTTTGTTAAAGTGGGTGGGGGTGAAGGTGTTTCACTTGTAGAAGAAGATGAGGGTGAAGGAGTACGAGCTTGGGTTTGTTTCACATGTGCCATACTCGTAGCTTGATGTAGATTCAATGTAGGTAGAAAGTAGAATGAAGATACTAACAGATGCAGAGACAGAAGAATGAAGCAGACAAGAGAAATCAGTGAAAGTCTGAAAAATACAATGCAGAAATCGATTTAGAACTGTTCCTATTTATACTCTTAACCTTGTAAATCGATTTCCAAATCGATTAGGTTACCGTTGCTGGGAATCCTCAATCGATTCAGTAATGATTATGTTCAACGGCTAGAAAAAAAATAGTAACGGTCATATTTCAAATCGATATTCAAATCGAGTTCCAGTTTTACTTAATCGATGTCCAAATCGATTGTCTTAATGTTAAATACTGAACTAGTCGATTTCCAAATCGATGCTCGTGAAAGTTTTAAAAAAAATTCCTGAACTTTGAATTCTGGGCCAAAGTAATCAATTTCCAAATTGATCTTATAAACCATTTACCATGCTGGTAATCGATTTAACTGGAAAAAATTACTGAAAAATACCAGAATCAACAAAAATCATACTTCACTAGGATCAACGATCCCTAGTTTCATCCTTATATGCAAAAAACTTTCTCTTGGCAAAGCTTTTGTGAAGATGTCAGCTAACTGTTCCGCAGTGTTAACATACTCAAGTTTAATAATTCCATTCTGAAAGTGGTCTCTTATAAAGTGATGTCTTACTTCAATGTGTTTGGTCCTGGAGTGCATTACTGAATTCTTGGTTATACTTATTGTACTTGTGTTATCACACATGATAGGTATTGTTCCCAAATCAACACCAAAGTCCAATAAATGCTGTTTCATCCACATAATCTGAGCACAACAGCTCCCAGCTGCAATATATTCAGCTTCAGCAGTAAATAACGCAATGCTTGTTTGCTTCTTACTAAACCAAGACACTAGAGAATTTCTAAGCAGATGACAAGTTCCTGAGGTACTTTTCCTGTCGAGTTTACAACCGGCAAAGTCTGAATCTGAGTAACCAATCAATGTACATGTTGATCCTTTTGGATACCACAATCCAAGACTTTTAGTTCCTACCAAGTATCTGAAAATTCTCTTAATTGCACTGAAGTGAGATTCCTTTGGATTTGATTGATACCTTGCACACATACAAACACTGAACATGATGTCTGGTCGGCTTGCTGTAAGGTAGAGCAGAGATCCAATCATACCACAAAATCTAGTAACATCTACAGGTTTACCTTTCTCATCTCGGTCTAAGAAATTTCCTTGACTCATGGGTGTATCAATGGACTTAAATTTTCAAAGTTAAATTTCTTTATCAAGTCAGAACAGTATTTAGATTGACTAATGAAAATGCCTTGCTTGCTTTGGTTAATTTGAAATCCCAAGAAATATGACCGTTCACCCATCATTGACATTTCAAATTTACTTTTCATCAAATTTTCAAATTCTTTGCACAGTTTATTATTTGTAGATCCAAATATTATGTCATCAACATATATACTTGGACAAGCAACATATCATTTCCAGTAGTTTTAGTAAAAAGGGTCTTGTCAACATTTCCTCTTAAAAAGTTTTGTTGAATAAGGGTCTTTCTCAATGGTGACCTTCAAGAGGAAGTTTTTGTTAGCCAAACACCTGGTTTTGAAAATCCTGATTTTCCTAATCATGTGTATAAGCTATCAAAGGCCCTATATGGGTTGAAACAAGCTCCAAGAGCTTGGTATGAGAAGCTCAGCAATTTCCTTATTCAACAAAACTTTTCAAGAGGAAATATTGTCAAGACCCTTTTCACTAAGACTATGATATCTTGCTGGTCCAAATAAATGTTGATGACATAATATTTGGATCTACAAACAATAAGTGTGCAAAGATTTTGAAAATTTAATGAAAGGTAAATTTGAAATGTCAATGATAGGTGAACTATCTTATTTCTTGGGATTTCAAATTGACCAAAGCAAGCAAGCCATTTTCATTAGTCAAACTAAATACTATCATGATTTGATAAAGAAATTTAGTTTTGAAAACCTTAAGTCCATTGATACTCCCATGAGTCAATCAAATTACTTAGACAGAGATGAGAAAGGTAAACCTGTAGATGTTACTAGGTTTCGGGGTATGATAGGATTATTGCTCTATCTTACAGCAAGCAGACCTGACATCATGTTCAGTGTTTGTATGTGTGCAAAATACCAATCAAATTCAAAGGAGTCTCACCTTAGTGCAGTTAAGAGGATTTTCAGATATCTAGTAGGAACTAATAGTATAGGCTTGTGGTATCCTAAGGGATCAACCTGTACCTTAGTTGGTTACTCAAATTCAGACTTTGCCGGATGCAAACTAGACAGGAAAAGTACCTCTAGAACTTGTCATTTACTTGGAAACTCCCTTGTGTCATGGTTTAGCAAGAAACAAACTAGCATTGCTCTATCAACTGCTGAAGCTGAATACATTGCAGTTGGGAGCTGTTGTGCTCAGATTCTTTGGATGAAACAGCATTTATTGGATTTTGGTGTTGACTTAGGAACAGTACCTATCATGTGTGATAATACAAGTGCAATAAGTATTACCAAGAATCGAGTGATGCACTCCAAGACCAAGCACATTGAAGTAAGACATAATTTTATAAGGGATCACTTTCAAAATAGGATTATTAAGCTTGAATATGTTAACACAGCTGAACAGCTGGCTGACATATTTACCAAAGCTTTACCAAGAGAAAGTTTCTTGCATATAAGGAGAAAGTTTCTTGCATATAAGGATGAAAGCTTTACCAAGAGAAACTAGGGATCATTGATCCTAGTGAGGTCTGATCTTTGAAACCTTTCACAAGACACTTCTGGTGCCTGCAGTGTTTTCCAGTTAAATCGATTGGGTAATCGATTACCAGCATGATACATTGTTTACAAAATCGATTTGGAAATCGATTGTGTTGGCCCCAGACTTCAGATTTCAGAAAGAAAAAAAATTTAACCTTGCCCGAGCGTCGATTGGGAAATCGACTAGGTTACCTTTTAAACTTAAATACATCGATTTGGACATTGATTGAGTAAAATCTGGAAATCGATTTACAATATGCCCGTTGTGACTCTCCTTTACTAGCCGTTGAATGCAATAATTACTAAATCGATTGAGAATACCCAGCAACGGTAACATAATCGATTGGGCAATCGATTGACGCATCAAAGGGTTTAAATAGGAACAGTTCCAATCGATTTCTTCACTTCATTTCTCCAGATTTCACAAATTTTTTTGTTTGCTTCATCTCTCTGTTTCTGCAATCGTTCTTGATTTACCATCTACACTCAAACACACTTCAACTTACACTTATGGCACGAGTTAAGCAAACACAAATCCGAACTCCTTCACCATCATCTTCATCAAGTGGGCGAACCCCTTCACCTCCACCTACATTAACCAAAAGAGTTCTCATTCCAACTCATAATATTCTTGCCAAGGATAAAGGCAAGGCACCTGCTGTTAATCAAGAGAAATCCAAGAAGCGAAAGGAGCCACCCACTAAGAAGCTTATGGCTGACGCCATGAAGGAAATCTCTCAGAAAAAGAAGAAGAAATCAATTTCTTCACCCCCACCTAAGAAAGCTCCTGCATCTAAGGAAAAAGAGGTAGAAGCTACCATTCCATTAGACTTTCTTAAAAGGAAAATCCATGAGGGTCGGACTCTGGATTTTGCCTATTTTGATGCAGAAGGTTTCACTTTCCAAGACCACTTAAGGTTTCACGGTCTTGAGGGCTTTCTCTCCTCAACTCTTGATAGTTATCCAAGGTTAATAAGGGAATTCTACTCAACATTCAAGCTTATTGAAGACGGATTCAAGGCTCAGGTTAAAGGGAAAAGGATATCTATGTCCTTTGAAGATTTTTCTGTTTTGTCAGGATTGCCTTTTCATGGAACATCTATAATATCTATGTCCTTTGAAGATTTTACTGTTTTGTCAAGATTGCCCTTTCATGGAACATCTATAGACGACAGTTCTGATGCTGACACTGCTGACGAAGGATGGGAAGCAACGTTTGACAAGCATACTGTTGTTAAGGATCTGATGATTGACAGCTTTGTTGAAACCATTTCACTGCCTATTGGTCAAATGAAGGTCTAACATCGAAGGCTTATGTATACTCTGACCCGGATGCTTGTGCCACGATCCGGTAACCATGCTGTAGTCCAGAAGTTGGATATACTACTGCTATGGGGATTGTCCAAGGAGCTCAGGATGAGCTGGGCATGGATTGTGCTAAGGCACATGTTAGAGGCTTCACAGAGTAAGCTTGTGCTGCCTTATCCACAACTGATTACCAAGATTCTGAAACACTTCAAGGTATCACTTATTAATGAAGAATCTTCCAAGACCACTCTAATTTTTGGAGAATCAATTGTAAACCAGATGCAATTGAAAAGGTTGCATGGTATTTGGATAAGACCTCAGCCGAATGTTGAACGAGCTCAACCTCATCCTCAACCAGCTACTGAAACAGCCCATCCTGAGTTTGTCACAAAATTAATGGAATTTATAGAAGTTCAGATGGCTCACAATGCCAAAATGCAAGAGTCACATGCCAGACTGGAAGCTAATCTGAAGACTCTCCAGGCATCTCTGAACTCAGTTGTTCAGGATGTTGATGCAATTCAAGCCCACTTAGGCATAAAGCTTTCATTTGAAGATATAGCGGACATCGGTCGGCAAGCAACATAGGAACCAAACCCAACTCCCCTAAATCGTCCTGCAACTCACGTTGAAGAGACACCTGCTGAGGGTAATACAGCAGTCTCTGCCTCTCCCTTAGATAATAGTGAGGACCAGACCAGTTTAGGAGATTAGGTGTTTAGGATCTTTGTTGTTTTGTAATGACATGTTGTATTCATTTCTTCTATATATACAATGCATTAGAACGTTTATTCCATTAATCTCTGAAATCATTTGCCATAATCTTTTAATGTGCAAGTCAGTGGCAACCTAATTTGTATGTTAATCGATTGGCACATTGACTGTGCAAATCACAAAGTAAAAATTGATTGAAACAAATCGATTGGGTAAGTCACAGGGACAATCCATTTACTAGGCTAATCGATTGACAAATCGATTGCATAATTAATATTTCAAAAGTAACATGACCTGTGACAAACACAATCGATTGGACAATCTATTGTGAGAATTTCAATCATGTTAAGTTTGGTATCAATCGATTAGGAAATCGATTGAACTAAACAACTGGTAAGAACTTTTCAGAAAAATACTACCAAATCGATTGGCACTCCGATTAACATGAAATTAGCTAAGTTCCTGTTTTAAACACAATCGATTGGCAAATCGATTGAAACAAATATTTGAAATCACATGGAACTCTTAGTTTATGGCCAAATCGATTATGTGTATTTGTGAATCGATTATGTGACTTAGTAAATCGATTAAGTAATCAATTGGTGTGATTTTATTATTGGAACAAAAACATCTAACATCGATTATGCAATCGATTCATATAAGTCTGCACATAATTTACTGAAAAGTGTTTTTAAAAGAATCGATTAGGTTATGTAGTTTCAAGATTCAAGAAAAACAAGACTTGCGATAATCGATTGGCAAATCGATTAAGCCGTTTTATAACTTTAATGAATCGATTGGTAAATCGATTTATTAGTTGTTTTTCAGAAACTATATAAACAGTCTTCAATGTTTTTCTCAATTAACACTTGATAATACTTGAATATATTTCAGAACATTGAAGAACACTTAAGAACATTTTGATAACATTCCGATATTGCTTTTTCAGATCAAGACCAAAGATTATTCATAATCAATAAGAGAGCTGAAAAAGAATTCTTGATAGAAAAAGACAATGATCTCATAAACACTCAAATGAATAATCAGATTATTGTGTGAAATACATTGATCAAGATTGAATACAAATTTTGTACTTCTTTTAAATTTTTCTGTAATAAAGAAACATCTGTGAAAAATCCAGTATGAAAACTGGTGTCTGCTATTTCAACAACTATTTCGACATTCAAAATATCGTGTAAGCGATGAAAAAATATTACTCAAGATTACTCTTAAGAAGTGGTTTGCTCAAAAGTGTACTCTTTTTCTTTTTTATCTTCAAGGCACATCAAGAGACATTTTCCATGAAAGGTGGTCTTGTTAGACCCTGCTGAATATCAACTTTCTCGAAAAGGTCGTCTTGCTAGGCCTGTCATCTAGGCTCATTAATGCTAGACAATTTTGTGATCATTACCCTCCAAGCCATCATGCATAAACCATATTCTAGAGTCAAGGAACCATACTCTAGAGTCAATTAGATTTGAGACTGTCTTTAAGATATAATCTATTAAAACTGAAGGAACAAACATAAGAGAATGGATTTCCCATTATCCATTGAAACCTAAAGGAACAAAAACAAGAGTGGGTTCTATTGTTATGTTGAGTAATAGCAGTGTAAGTAGACTTGGTCATTGCCTCCATTGTAGGGGAAATACAAAAGGCCGAGGGAGGTAGCTCCAATTCATTTGCTAGTGAGTTTGACAATGCCACAATAAGAATCACGTTTTCTACGTGAGTAGCAATATGATTCATCCTAACAATAACAGCCTTTAAAGCACCGCATCCAATTTTTTTCTCCCAATCATGGTATTGTTTATGGGTTAGAGGTTTTATGGGTGCAACATAAACAACTGCATGTATTGTCTTTTCGGTCTTTGTGGTGATTCCTCAAATTTGCAAATTCTGCATATAGTCTTTACCACTTCCAGTCGGAGCGGCAAGGAAAACATTATCATCAGAATTATGCATTTATTTGTCTCATTGGCATTTTTTTTTTAACACAAAATACTCTTGGTGAACAACTTTGTCAAGGCCTTTCTTCTCTATGTTCTCCACCACCACATAAAAGGCATGATAAAATCCATGTATTCTATCATCCCATCAAAAATAGACATTTTCCTTGAAAACGGTCCTTCATCTCTAGTACAAACCTATCAATGATATCATAATCACCACTAACTCACATTAATCACCAGAAGAAAAAATAGATTAAATGTCTTTTAAAGAATCAAATTTATTAATGAATACCACAACAAACACATGAAATGTTTAAGAGAAAATAAAAACAGTATGTTGATTAAACCCCAAAACAACACAGAGTGAAGTAACTAGAATGTTCATAGTGGTGTTAAGATATAGGGTAACTATATAATAAAATTGATTAATCATTGCAAACATTCTAGACAAGAAATTTCTTTATAACTAAAATAGAAATAAGTTATAGCAGTTCATGTGTTAAAAGTTCTGAAGATATTTAACATTGTTAGTTCATATTAAATGTTTCTTTATTGAATTCTTTAAAACAAAATTAACATATACATAGAAATTTCCTTCTATAGTCTAGCTACCAAATCCCCTAACCACATAAGTATATTTTGGTGAAAACATACAAAGGCGATGTACCAAATATAAATATATTTTGATGAAAACGCACAAAAGTGATGTGTAAGTTTAAAAACTTTTGTATAGCACCATGAGAGCTGCTTTTTTACTTGTGTGTTATGTATAGTTTATTTTCAAACTAGCTATCAATATGATCTTTAAACTTACACATCACGTTTCTATCAAAATATACTTATATTTGGTACGTATGTTTTTATCAAAATATAGTTATATTTGGTTAAGAGATTTTGGTTCTCAAGATTATAGAAGGAAATTTCATGTATACATTTATTTTGTTTTAAAGAGTTTAATAAAGAAATCCAGACACATATAACATAAACAAAAAATGTCAAATATCTAACTTTTAACACATGAACTGAATAACTTATTTCTATTTTAGTTATAGAGAACTTTTTTATTTAGAATGTTTAATTTTATTTTAGTTACTCCATATCTTAACACCATCCATATCTTAACACCCGTATAAAATTGACTATGAACATTCCACTTATTATGTGTTGTTTTGGGATTCATCAGCCAATGCACTGTTCTTATTTTCACTCAAACATTTCTGGTTCTAGTATATATTTGCTTCTTCAAAATACCTTTAGTCTATTTTTTAATCTATTTTTTCTTCTGACATCATTATGATAGGGTAAGTTGTGTACTATCATTATGATAAATTGAGTTGGCAATGTTTTATTCGTCATAGGGTAAAGTATATTGAGTTGGCAATGTTTTATTCGTCATAGGGTAAAGTATATTGAGTTGGCAATGTTTCATTCGTCATATATCGTTATGATTGGCTATGTTTCATTCGTCGTATATATGATAAGATAAGGTATATCATTATAAAAAATAAATAAAAAAGAGGATGTTTAACATAATTAATTGTACAAATTAATATTTCTAATTTTATTATATGTATTTATAGATAATCAAAGTACATTTTTTTTAACAAACTTTTGTAAATATTTATTAAAATTGTAGCGATCACCCAAAAATCAGATATATTTGTTAGTATTTCATTTTTTTTATAAAAATTGTTGACTGAAAAGGTGCTTAAAGGTCTGACATTATACAATCCAAAGATTAAAGGTAAATGTTTTTTTTGTTAATCCTTGTTATTGTTTAATAGTAGAGTGAGTGACTATAGATTTTTCAAAATCACAACCAAGTTAGCTAAATATTTTAAAATCAAAAACTTTGATCCAAGGAACAAAAATATTTTTGGTGTGGTGTATAATAACCATTAACTCTAATGTCATGTCATATAAGATCATATAAGATCATATAAGATGGGTATATATAGATTAATGTGAATGAGAAATACCATTGAATGAGGAGAGGTTTGTAGATGCATCGTCGATCTTCTCAAAGTACGAATCAATTTGTTGCTCCTTTGCGTTAATCACAATGTTGCTTCATACTTCGGTTTTGGAATTTCTTGGCAGTTTGGTATGTACTCATAATACGTGAACCATGATTGCGCCGTTTTACTTATATCTCCTTCCATCTTGTCTATCAGAGATTCACAATACCCTAATTAAAACATAGAAATATATATAATCAGTAAGTAGGTCCCAAAATATTAAATTTCTTCTAATTAATTTTATTTATTTCCCTTGTGCATTTTACAATTAACTCCTATTAATGTCGAACAATCTTTTAAAAACTGAACACAATATCAAATTTAATATACATGATTTTATCGTGATTTTACGTATACTAATCATTCAACATCATAATTCAGTTAAATGACTAACACTATTGGATTTTAAAACAGAATCAATTTCATGAATTAAACTAAAAACTAAGGGGCCAAAATTACAATTAAACTAAAAAATTAACAATGTAACTAGTTGTAATTTATAATAAAATTAATATATATATATATATATATATTCAACATAAATAACTAAAAAAATTGAAAAAACTTATAAATTTAGATATAAGAAAGGGTCATGCTAATATAAATTGTGAGTTATAAATGATTTTAACAAACAAAGTGTAATATTTATTCAAACAGGTAAATGTCACAAAACATTGCATCAGAAATGATGGCATCAAAGCAAGAAAAATGTAAGCCATTAACAAAATTGAGCAAAAAAAGCAAGGGAAAAAACGGAAAGTAAGAAACTAAGAAAGCAAAAAATTCTCACCGCCGTATCCTTGTACTCATGATCAACATATGAATCAGGGAGAACAAACAGAACTCCAGGCAAACCTATTCAAAGATAAACAACAATACTAGACACATTAAGCAAGAAAAAAAAGGTTAAAAAAAAACATAATAACTCATTGAAACGCATCCTTTACATAACAAATACCTTCCAACTTATTAGAAGTCTCCTCATCAATCTCACAGCCAAATCCAAAGTACCTCTCACAAGATACATTGTAAATCTTCTTCTTAGCTTCCTCCTCACTGAAAACCAAATAACAAAAACAGAAAGACAGAAACCAAAATCACTTAGAAACAATAACACCCATCAAACTGAACCCAAAATTAGGGTTTAAAAAAACCCATTTTTATCTCAACCCACAAGTGTTTAACTAAAATAAAATGTTTAACATTGAAGCCTAAAGTGTTTAACTAATATATAAGTGTCCAACTAAAATAAAATGTTTAACATTGAAGCCTAAAATTAAAAAACCAAAAATCCAAACAAAAAAGAGAGAATAAGAAAATGTTGAACCTTCCGAGGATTTTGGCGAGGATTTGAACGTAACAATCGATCATCTGTTGTTTAGAGGCCCCTTCACCGCCGGGATTATCCATAACGATGAGTCAGTGGTTGTAGTCCAGGGAAGAGTGGTGCCATTCCGGTAGGAGGGCGGTCGCTGAAGGAGGATCCCGAGTTGAGTGGCGAGTAGATCGAGTCGCCGGCGCGGTTAACTCGGCAACGAATTCTTCCGAAACGAGCAGCCGGATAAAGTGATTGGAGAATGGCTTGGGACATTGGGAAAACGAAACGACGCGATGTGAGGGATGTAGGTTTGAGCAGTACGGCGGCGACGGTGGTAGTGGAGGTGGAGAGAAGGAAGATGCAACGGCTCTCGCCATGATGGATCTGAGGGAGATCGAAAGGGATGGATGAGGGGTTTTGGAGATTAGGGCTTTTGCTGCTTCACTATATGCAAAACCTCGATATCTTATATATGAATTTTTAAACAGATAAAAATACCTTTTTTCATGAAACATTGATGACTGATTCAAAGCATTAACAAACAACAAATGTAAAATATATATGAGAAAATAGTACATGTAAAATAGTTTTATATTTATATTCATTTAGATTTATATATTTTACTAAAATATTGAACTACCGTAATTTCCGTTTAAGTTTCACTGCATTTAAACAAAAGGGAAATAGTGCATGAGGTAGTTGTTGTAGTTATGGACAATCTGAAACAAACAAAAAAAAGGAAATGAGTGTATATATTTTAATATGTTATGTATAATTTTAATTATTAATTATAATCTTTGTACTTTATGCATTTTCATACAATTACTAATAACATAATAATAATAATAATAATAATAATAATAATAATAATAATAATAATAATAATAATAATATGAGAAAGAAAGGGAACGAATAGAGAGCAATATGAAAAACTATAAATATAAATATGTGTGCATTTTATTTGAATTTGTTATGAAATAGTTTTGGTAACAGTTATATGAGTGGAAACTACAATGATGAAATGTGTGTATAAAGTTAACTAGTAATTGTGTATAAAGTGAATTAGTAGTTGTGACGAGGTAAATTGATATTTGATAAGATATTAATATGTGTGGATTTTTAGTATTTTTTATTTTCTCTCTTTTAAAAGTAGAAAGATTAAATTTATCGACTTTGAATAAGTAGAAATCATATAATTTTTCTAACACTGATTATGGGGGATTTTAGTGGTATATTATGGTGATTGGGATAATAATTTTATTTTATAAATTTTAATGTATATTATAGTGATTGGGATATTGATTTTATTTTAATATTTTCAAGAGCAATAGAATAATTTGTACCTTTCTTATTATTTTGATCACTATATTAATTAAAATATTTAACTTCATATAAAAAGTTCACTAAGTATGATGTTTTATTATTTTCTTAAATAATAATACAATAATATTATTAATATATTTCATTTTCTTTATTAACAATAAGTAACCTTGACTATTCCAAAAAAGTAATTTATTTTTAAAGAAATAAATATATTGATATATTTAACTACCTCTAATATTATTTAAGTTAAATTACATATGCAGTCCCTTAACTTAATTTCAGTTAACGTTTTAGTTCTTTTTTCTCGAGTTGGTCATTTATTTTAATTTTAAGTGACAATTTGATATTTTATGTTTTAAAATGTCAACAATGTTGCATTTTTTTTTACAAAAATTCAAAAAAATCATCAAATTTTTCAAACAAAACTCATAAAATTCATTATCATCTTCAATAAAATACAAATTTAATCAAATTCATAACTTAAATCTTGAAATAAACTCATATTTTCATTCTTTATTTGATGTTGTTGGAGAGAAAAATATGAGTGTATTTGAATATTTGAGTTATGGATTTGATAAAGTTTGCATTATATTGAAGATGATTATTAATTTTATGGGTTTTGGTTGAAAATTTTGATGTTTTTTTTTTTATTTTTGTATAAAAAAGAATAACATTGTTGAAATTTTAAAACATAAAATATCAAATTGTCACTTAAAATTAAAATAAAGGACCAACTCGAGAAAAAAAAAAAAAAAGATAAATGACTAAAACGTTACCTGAAATTTAGTTAAGGGACCACGGATGAAATTTAGCATATTATTTACTTAGCTATCCCAAAAATAAATCAAATAAAGTATATAAGAACAATATTTTTATAGTCCCTTATTAACTAAAAGGTCCATATCCTATAGTAACAACAACAACAACAACAACAACAACAACAACAACAACAACAACAACAACAACAACAACAACAATAATAATAATGCCTCAGAAAACAAAAAAATATTATTACAATATTATAATTTTAATAAATGAATTAATATTGCCGGTTTCTGACAAAGAGAAAGAAAGCAATCAACCCAACATACTAGTTACCACACTCCTCTCCATGCAAATTAATCATCAGTCACTTTTTATTCCTTATTTTTGCTTGCATTGATACATCATTGTATAACTTACACTGCGTATGGTTAAGGTGAAATATCAAAGACAAAGATGGCTGCGAGAGAAGTTGTGAAGAGATATAGCATTTCGCCTGTTTGTTGCACCAATGAAATATCAAAGAGAGAAAGAATAATGGTGGACCCCACCACCTTTAGCTTTCTTCGCAACTGAGCACGATTTTGAAGAGAAAGACCGAAGTGTTGCTATGTTCCATTTCTACTCATGCTCCAGTATATATGAATATGAAAACGGATTCTCTGACTTAGAGGCGGAAAGGTAGGGTGCCTTTCACCCATTTTGTGTCATTGGATCAATCGAATGCTTTAGAAAGAGCCACGTGACCTTATTATTTTTAAACTAAAAGCATCAGCAGAAGTTTTAAAAAAAAAACATGAACTCTAAAAATCTCAGTCTTTTCGTCTCTTTCTTCCTCAAGTTCACTTAGAACTCTTTGAACCCTTCATTTCCATGACATCTTCCTGTTGCATTTTTCTCATCTCACATTTTTTCTTTCTTCCTCAAACTCAACACAGTCACGTTTGATAATCAAGGCACGACCACGTGTCACGTAGGGGAAAAGGTACTCCACCGTGTGACCCTCGTCATCATCCCCCACACCTCTGTCCACTGACCACCGTCGCGCGCCACTATTGTCTCGTGCACTACAATCTGTTATCAATCTACTTTTTGCATTGTCATATTCGGGTAATAAAAGAACTCTATTAATTTTTTTTCCCACAAATATGATTAATTTTTTTTCTTCTAATTACTGGATAAAAGAGTTGGAAGTTGTTATGTTTATCTTAGTTGTATTGATTTTGTTATAATAATAGAGTATAATGTTATTAGTTATGACAAATTATTTTTGAAGAGTTATTTTAAGTTGTCATACTTGTTTTCTTACTTTGAAGTTGTGATACCTACAAAATAGAGCAACACATTTTTTTAACTAAAAAACATAGCAATACATGGTTCATTCATTATTCCATACTTTTTCTTTCATTTAATTATTTTATTAAATTTTTAGGTTACTTCATTTGGAAAGTTTGATCAAATATGTCATCTTCAAAAGTTGATTGGAAGCCACGGGTTGGTATGAAATTTGATAATATAGATGTGGCTTATAAATTTTGGCTTACATACAGTGCCCATGCTGGTTTTGGAGTTAGAAAACGTTATGCGAACAAGAATAAAAACAACACTATATCATCTTGTAGGTTTGTTTGTTCCAAGGAAGGGGTACGGAAGATAGACAAGAGAGATATTTTTGTTAACATCCATAGAGCCGAGATTAGAACGAATTGCAAAGCAAGAATTTCACTTGTATGCAAAAATGGAAATTTTGTCATCCATGAATTTGTAGAGGATCATAACCATCATCTACAACTTCCAGAGACAACACACATGCTTGCATCACATAGGAAGATAACTGAAGTCTAAGCATATGAGATTGATTTGGATGATGATTTTGGATTAAGGCAAAAGTCAACATTTCAACTTATGAGCACACATGCAGGAAACAAAGCAAATCTTGGATTTACACGGTTGGATGTGAAAAATTACCTCAGTTTAAGAAGACAAATAAGTATGATGTACGGAGATGTTGGTTGTCTTTCACAATATTTTCAACGACAATTGTTGGAAAATCCGTCTTTTTTTCACGCATATCAAATGGATATAGAAGAACAAATCACAAATGTGTTTTGGTGTGATGCAAATATGGTGTTGGATTACGATTATTTTGGCGACGTTATGTCATTGGACACTACATATTGTACCAATCATGCTAATAGACCGCTTGCTTTGTTTTCTGGTTTCAACCACTATAGGAGTTCGATCATTTTCAGTGCAACACTATTGTATGATGAGACAATTGAGTCATTTAAGTGGTTGTTTGATACATTCTTACAAGCACACAACCATAAAGAAACCAAAGACTATTTTCACTGATCAAGATCAAGCAATGGCCAGTAGGGGTGGACAAAGTTCAGTTCTGAACTAGAACCGTTTGAAAATTGAATCGAACTGATTTTCAGTTCAAAAAAATGAACCGAACCAGTTTTTAGTTCAAAAAACTGAACCGAACCGGTTTTACAAAATGGTGAACCGTTTTTTATTTTAAACTGAACCGAACCAGTTTAACTTAGTTTTTTGTTCATATAGGCCAAATTTTACATAATTACCCCTAATTACTTATAAAAATAATTTTGGTTTAAGTTTTTTGAAATAAAAACCAGTTCGGTTCAGTTTTTTCAAATTAAAAACTGGTTCGGTTCGGTTCAGTTCTTGTTTTAAAAAATCAGTTCGAAAACAGTTCGGTTCTCAATTTTTATAAATCAGTTCAGTTCAAAACCAATTCGGTTCGGTTCAGTTCAGCAGTTTGGTTCAGTTTTTGGTTTTCTTAAACACCCCTAATGGCCAGGGCACTGGCTGAAGTGATGCCCAAAACTCACCATGGTTTATGCACATGGCACTTGTTGCAAAATGGAATTAAACACCTTGGGAACTTGATGAAGGGAGGAAATTATCTTTTAAGAGATTTCAAGAAATGCATGTATGATATTGACGTTGAAGCAGATTTTGAGACTGCTTGGACAAACTTGATCAACCAATATGATGTTCATGAAAATAATTGGATCAAATCAGTTTATGCTATTAAAGAAAATGGGTTGCTTGTTACATGAAGGAAGCGTTCACTCTTGGCATACGGGGTACCCAACTTAGTGAAAGCTTGAATGCTCACTTCAAATCTGGTATGAAACCCAATGTGGATATTATACAATTCTTCAAGCACTTTGAACGAGTTGTTGAGGAGAAGAGAAACAACGAGTTGAGTTATGAGTATGAGTCCTCACATAAGTTTGCAAGGTTAAGATACGAGTTGTCACCAATATTGATACAAATGGGAAAAGTGTACACGCACGTTGTATTTGAGTTGTTTCAAAACAAGTTTAAGTTATTCTTAGCTTTATCGTTATTAGAGAGAAACAAGTCTCACTCTTTATGTGAATATGTCATAACTATGGTTAACCATGAAGGATTTTGGAGAATGTCATTCGATCGTGCTTCAACCTCTATTACTTGTAGTTGTTGAAAGTTTGAGGCATTTGGCATACTTTGTTCACATATGCTCCATATCTATTTTGCTTTATATTGTGTATCCTGCATAATTTTGCTTTAATGTTCACAAAATATTATTGTTGCATTATTGTGTTTTTGTGCAAATCTATTTTGCTTTTTATGAATCATTTAATTAATTTGACAAGAAAAATATAGTGAAACAAAGATACTCAATTAATTTAAAAATAGCTACAAATTTATAGCGAAAAAGAAATATTTTACAATAGAACAAGTAGTGTAGAATTCAATATCAAATATATCCTATCTCTACTTTACAAAATTCCTATAATCAATCTTGAATTCTAAGTATCAAATTCTTTTGAGCAGTGTTGATGTCTTTTTGCTTGTGTTATCAACTCTTTGGGTGGAGCCTTTTGTGGGTAGAATCTGCAGTAATGTATAAATTCAGAAACTCGGCAGCATGGTCCTGATGATCAACCTCATATACAGATACAACTATAGATTTCCCATTTTTCTCAGCCATAGATAGATATTAATAAGTAGTCAGCGCTGCCTAACCTGGTCTCTCCAAAGAACCCTTCAAGAACAAAAGAATTGTTAAAAAAAAAAAAAATACAGAAGAAATATTGTTACGCACAGTTCAATTGTATAAGTCGAATTGTTAAAACCAAAAACTAGGAGTATCTAGATATAGAACAGAGCAGTAACTACATAACAGAAGTGACTCAACTATTTCTCATTTAGATTTGATTACAATGTGCATCCAATCCATTGATTCCCTTGCACAGCTAGAAAACTGAATGCCTTGCACAACTTCTTGATGAAAGGTGAATTACAAAGAAGATAATGAATATTGATTAGTAATTTCAAAGTGTTCAATTAATATTGATGGTAGCAACATCAGTAGGAACATCAACAAAAAAATTCAAAGACAACAAACAAAGGCACATTTAAGTGACAACAATCAAAATTTAAGTGAGTACATTACCAAATTTCAATCAAAGCTTGTAAACTAACCTTACAATATAATAACAAATTACAAAGACAACAAACAAAAGCACTTAAAAAGAACATTACTTTAGAGGTACAAATGACTTTTTAAAGATGGATGTTCATCCATTAACCAAATGTCCATTATAAGTCTCTCCATTTTTCAGCTCCACCAACTGTTACAACATGCTCTAAAACATTAATGATAATGAAAAATCACAAGATGAAATTAATAAGAACAATACAAAAAGGTAAAATAGAGAAACAGATGTTGGTTACTTACTATACGATGGCCTTGTGCAGTCCTAAGAAGAGATAGAGGAAGCTGCAAAAAAAATGAACTTTTTTTATAAACCCAAAAAGAAAAAAGTAATCAAAGGGTGAAAACTAACATACACTATAACAATAACTAACATATAACATTAACTATTCATATAAAAATTGAGGATTCATTCATCAAAACTCAAAATTTGAGAACCACAAACCCTAAAATTCAAATTTGAGAACTTTCAAATTATTACAATTTGTCATTCTTCAATGGAATTCCACAAAAACACTAAGTTGAAATTGAATAATTGAATAATTGAATAATTGAATAAATCGCGTTTTTCTTCTTCTTGAACTTCTGTTGATGTTTTTAATTTAAAAACAATTAAGGCCACATGGCTCTTTCTGAAGCATTCAATTGATCCTTTGGCACAAAGTGGGTGAAAGGCACCCTACCTTTCCCGCCTCTAAGTCAGAGGATCTATTTCCATATGAATATGCACTAAACCATGCCTATTTTTTTATGTTTTTATTTTTAATAACTTAATTAAGTCATGTTGTGTGGCTTTTTTTTTTTTTTTTTTTTTTTTTTTTTTTTTTTTTTTTTTTTTCTTTCTTTCTTTCTGGTACCAAGTTGTGTGTTGTTCTAATAATTAAATAATAATATTTTAATTTTAAAAGTAATAACAACATATTTTTACTGTTTCTTTTTTGAAAAGTAAGACTAATTTATGAGTATTAATGATTTATATTAAAAATTAGTTATAATAAACAAATTTTATTTAACTAGTTCCTTATTAAAAAAATATT
The DNA here is from genome assembly GCF_000331145.2 of Cicer arietinum. Lineage (NCBI taxonomy): Eukaryota > Viridiplantae > Streptophyta > Magnoliopsida > Fabales > Fabaceae > Cicer > Cicer arietinum. The sequence goes on from NC_021162.2 coordinate 2,837,129, forward strand.
TAACTAGTTAATTTACAATGAAATTATTAAATTAAAATATTAACTAACTCAGTAATTTCAATTAAAATATATAATTTAATTAATTAGTTAACTTAGTTTAACTTTAAATAAATAAATAAAATTAATTTTGATGAAAATGTTATTTAACAAGGGACATTATTGTACTTTTATAAATAAATAGTTTCTTCTATTTATTTTATCTTTCTCTTATGCCAATCAATACATCAAATTTATTATATTTCTCATCTATTTACCTTTTTTACACTCTCTCTTACATAGTTCTCTCTTCCCAACTTCTATTTCAAACCAAACACAAGTAATTTGTTCAATCATTGCTTTGATGAACGGTGATCTTATTCATTTATTCAACATCTTGCTTATCTCATTCTTTTTCAAGCATTGACACATTCGATCTCAAAAATACTTTACCTCATGGACAACAACAACCTGAGATTATGGCCAATCACTAATAGTCTTTGTCAAGCATTACAATCATGTTCTCAAGACATTTTCAATGCAATTAATCTTGTTTTTAGTATAAAGTCACTTCTTAAACAATTGAGAAATGGTGGATGGTCTAATTTACTAGAGAAGGTGAAATGTGTTTTGTCTAAAGCTGAAATGTTTTTATCAATGTTTTTGTGTCTTGAGTCATGAGGGGTCTGGAAAATCATCACATTAGACCAACTATAAGTGAGTTGAACACTTCATATTTATTAAAACTTTATAGTAGTTTTATTCATTAGGGTTTAGGGTTACAATTTAACCACACAAGTGGATTGAACACCACAAATTTATCCAAAACTTTAAGGAAATGGATTTATGAGTGTTACAATTTATATAACTATATAACGTTCAATATCTATTTTTCTATCAAATATTTTTTTTACTCATACTTAATATAACAACAATTAATTACAGTGATTATAGGTTAGTAGAGAGTTTTCATTCTAATGATTTCATTGAGCAAGAAATAATTCATCTGAAATTGCAATTAAGACATTACATGTTTGATATACAGCACAATCAAATTTTATAAAATATAACACTTTTCGAGTTGTGTAAAAATTTGATGAGTCAAGAAATTAAAAAGAAACAATAATAACATAATTGATAAGTTGAATCATCTTGTTTTGACACTTTCGGTCTCTATAACAGTAATAGAGAGGACTTTTTCAACAATGAAAAAGACAAAGACTTATAAACAAAATGAATGTTGATTTTCTTGCAAAAGGTTTAATAGTTTATATTGAAAGAGCTATGCTAATTCGGTTAGCAAGAAATTAATATGAACTATTTCGATTCCTTTAAGCGTCGTTGAACTCACTTTTCTTATACATTTTATATTAGCTTTTTTGGCTTATTAGTCGAGTATTTTGGTGAATTTTAATACGATTATTAACTTTTTATATTGATTAAGTTTAATTTTTTTTACTTTATATTTGACCACTGGCTTTGTTGAACAATAAACAAATTATTTCTCATGCTTCATGACTTTATTCCTGTTCTTGTGAAATTTATTTGTTTTATCCATTCGTATGAGAATTTTATCACATAATTATTAAAACAGTTCGGGTTCATTTGAAATGAAAAAAAAAAAACTCAATTTAAAGAATATATTTTTCACTAATTTGTCAAAGGCAAATGAAAACCTTCATAAAAGAAGATCACAAAACAATTTATTGAACACACTAAATTTAACATTACAATCGAAAATGGAGTAATTAAATCTTCTTAGAAAATATAGAATTGCAAACTAAATATGAATAACTCGAACTGAGTTTTTGTTTTATATTTCAAATACATTCTTCAATTTATTTAAGTTTTTTTCTATTTCAAATGCATAAAAATATATTCCTCAATTTATTTGATATATTTAATTTCCAATCAACCAAATTATCATAAAAAATTATTTTGAATATTAATTTGAAGTGTTGTTTAATACTCGTTCTATAATAAAATATAAATAAAATTAATAGTTGAAAGAGTGATATATTAATTAAAAAGTTTGTCAGGATACAACAAATTTGCTGTTTTTCTTTTTTTTTGTAGAAATCAAATAATGTCTCTCTTTTTTTTAAATGAACCGAGGACTGAAAAATTAGAAAGCGAATAAATATGAAAGACTATTATCATTCATTTGAAACTAGAAGAAGGAAAGTTACACAATTGAAATACTAAAGGAATAAAATTGCTGATTTAAAATCTTTGTTACGTAAAGAAGATGCCAAATTGTGCAGAGCAGGTCTGCAACCTGCTGCCTGTGTAAGTTACATGGAAATGGAAAAGCAAAAGACATAGATAAAGGTTCTGATACATATTCTATAAGAAATTGTTGTCCACTTTATTGCTCAGACTAAATATCAATACGACAATACGTGACTATGTATTTTCTTTAAGACATAATTAATTTTGAATATTTTTTTCATTGTAGTGACATAGAATTCTCGACCCAGATTGTTTGACCCACCATTTGATTAATTTATGTAATACTAGTAATCAACAAAAATCAATATCACTTCTGTCGATTTGCAATAGCAATAAGACTACAACGAGTATACTGCATCATATAAGTTTCTTAAATGAAAACATGAGAATTGCCTAGGATAGTAGCATATATTTTTAATCGAATCACAAATGGCAATTAAATTTTGGTACTTTGAAAAGTTAGTGTGGGAGTATTTTCTCTTTATATATTTAATATTTAGAGAATTCAAAGATAATGACTTTGAATTTAATCCTAATCTTAATGACCTCCTTCAATTTCTTCGGTCTCTAGACACACCAAATATATATAATAAGATGAGGTATATTTGAAAAATTATAGATAATTAATTTTACATCCAATAAAAAGTAGTTACATAAGTATATTTACATATGAGATTCATAAAGTAAAGTTTTCTCCGCATATAAATTTACTTATATGACTAATTTTTGTTAGATGATGGATAAATTACCTATTAACTTTTCAAAGATAACTAAAAAAAATCATATAATTATCTAAATCGTGTCGATATTTGGCTACTTCCTCTCATGATCTATCTCTATAAAATTCTCGTGTTATTTATTAAATATTCATTTTTAAAGATTGGATTTAGTTGTGTATATGGCCTCATGGTTATCATGGTGACTGATATTAGTTTTGTGCTTTTTGGAGAGTTGAGTATCTTAAATGGTTGATACTTTACCAATATTGGAATTTGGAAGCATAATAAGCTATAGTAGTGGGGATAGGGTGCAGGTCGCACTAAATTGTACAAGGTTATTTATTAGTTCAAAATTTTGTATTGCTATTGTAATCTAAGATGCAGAACTGATATCGTCATTGACATCAACCTTGATAACATAAAATTATAAAAAATAAAATAAATATAGCCATATATAATTACTATAAATTATAAATGTATTAAAATATATTTACTGAAAATTTCGTTACTGAAATTTTCATGTGAGTTTTTTGTTTTTTCAATTTTTTTATTTACATTTTTTCATTAATTTTTTTTTTTCCAGTAAGAATTAGAAGAGCAAAAAAAAATATTGTGGAACATTGTCTAGTTAGACCCTCTACACAATTTAATAGGAGAGTCGTCGTTAAAAAAATGAGAAAGAGAAACAAAGAGATATAACAAGAAGATGATTATTATATTCAACCTAAGTTTGAGCAAGAGAAGCAACAAAATCCTACATTTGAGAATCATATAAAGGAGGAGCATGATCAGCACTAGGATAACATGCATCAACATCAGTTGCCTGAACAACCTCTATTTTCTAGAAGTTCTTTCGATCTTTTCGTCCTAAAGAACTATGAGCTCTACATTGCAGTTAGAGTGTGAAATTGACAAGTTAGTAAATAGTTTATTTTATTACATAGTATGTACAATTTAATATATACACTTTAATATATTTATAATATAGCTTATTACATGACCGATTTTAGGAACTCAATTTGTTTGAAATAGTTAATCTATTGTTTCACTAGTGTTAAGAATTCATTAGAGTTTAATTTGATTTATTGAAAATGGTCAAATGATAAAATGAACTAATTAAGAAAGAGAAAGAAAATTGAAGGAAAAAAAATAGTATTTAAAAGAATTATTTCAATAGTGAAATTGCTTAGTATATATATAGTACACTAACTAATAGTATAATTTATTCGAGGCAAAACAATTTGTAATATTGCACATCATTTATCTTGTCAAAAAAGGGTTCAATTTGTTTTGTTGGTACACAAAGAAATGATTTGTCTGAGACTTCTATGTATGCAAACATATCTTTAATTGTCTTTATGATATAATCCCTTGTATACACAAAAACAAGAGTAGATTCTCCATTCTTGGTATACTGAGTAATAGTAGTGTAAGTTGATTAAGTAATTGCCTTTATTGAACTTTTCAAAGTATGTTTATGAGCATCACTAAATTCTACACTTACAATGAATATTTCAAAGAATTTGGACGAGTAGTAAGGGAAAATCGACAAGACCAAAAAATGTGTGTTATACCGAAACACATGTATTATACTCAAACACACAAGGTGATCACCCGTGCTGCATGTGCACACACACGATGTCAAAATAGAACGTTTTGATAAATTTATTTTCTTTTGCTTTTAACTTTATAATTTTTTTTGTTTTTTGTTTTTTATCAAAGTCTTTGGTCACCCACACATAAAATGATTTAATGGTTTTCTCTGCATTTGTTTCATTTGGTTCTAATAAACTTGCACTATTATAAAAAAAACAAGTACAATGTTCCACAATATGAGTTTCCTTATTATACACTCTATAAGCCTTGGATCTTTCAGAGTATCCAATGAAGGTACACTTTTGAAATCTAGAATCAAATTTACCAAGGTTATCCTTAGTGTTTAACATATAACAAGTATAACCAAATTGTTTAAAATAAGAGATGTTAGACTTTTTACCTTTCCACAATTCATAAGGTGTTTTATTCAATATAGATCTAATATAGACATTATTTTGAATATAACATGTAGTATTAATTGCTTCAGCCCAAAAGTGTTTTGCTACATTCATATCATTTAACATGGTTCTGGCCATTTCTTGGAGTGATATATTCTTTCTTTCTACAACTCCATTTTGTTGGGATGTTCTAGGAGAGGAGAAGTTGTGAGAGATTATATTCTCATCACAAAAACTTTCAAAGAACTTGCTTCAAATTCTCCTCTGTGACCACTTCTTATTGTTACAATCTTAAGACATTTTTCATTCATTATTTGTTTGCAAAATGTGATACACTTTGTGGGATTCATCCTTACTTCTTAAAAAGTGTATCCAATTCCACCTAGTGTAATCATCTACTATAACGAAGCCATATTTCTTTTCACTTAGAGATGTTGTTTTCACTGGCCCAAAGAGATCTATATGTAAGAGCTCAAGGGGATTTGAGGTAGAGGCTGAGTTCCTAGAGATAAAAGAGTTTTTTGTTTGTTATCTCTTTTGACAAGCTTCGCATATAATTTCAGTTTTGCAACAAAGCTTAGGTATACCTCTAATTAGTTGAAGTTTCTAAAATTTTGAAATTAATCTAAGATTTGCATGACCTAATCTTTTGTGCCAAATTAGTCTCTCTTTATTTATTGACATAAGACACTTAACCTCTTATTTCTCTAGACTAAACATATTTATCTTATAAATGTTGTTTTGCCTTTGACATGTAAAAAGTACAGATCCATCATTTTGACTAATTGCCTTACATATTTTTTTGATTGAATATAATATCATACTTATTATCACTTAACTGACAAATACTTAATAAATTATACTTCAGACCTTTAACCAACAAGACATCTTTAATAGAAGGGGAAATACAATTACCAACTGTACATTGACCATTTATTTGGCCTTTTTGTTTTCCTTCAAAGGTCACTGTGCCTCTTTTGCTCAAAGTTAGTTCTTGGAACATAGAATTTTCTCCTGTCATATGTCGCGAGCATCCATTGTCCACGTACCAAGATTGGTGTTTTAACTTGATTATTGAGGACATCTACAACAAAGATAATTTTATTCTTAGGTTTCCAAATTTGGTTGGGTCTTGGTTTGGAGTGACCTTTCTTAGAGCAAATAGTACACAAGATATCAAAGGGGATATGTTTAGGTTCAATTACAGTTTCTTCAAATCCTATACCTCTTTTACCATTTCTACTAACTCTATAAATCATAGAAGCATATTTGCTTCTTTCCATACCATTAGCAAGAAAATATTGAAATACTTGTTCATACTTATCAAAGTTACATGTGTTATTTCCAATTGATATTGAACTATGATTGCTTTTTAGAGTTAGATTTTTAGTCTTAAGTTCAACAATATCAGTTTTCAAATTTGCATTCTCTGTTTTTAGTTCAATAATATCAGTTTTTAGAGTTGCATTTTCTTTTTTAAATTCGACACTTTGATTCTTTAAAGCATTAACTTTTTCAGTTAGATTTGTATTTTCTTTCCTAAGTGTTTTTCAGTTTTAAAGACAGTTTGCAATTATTATTTAAATAAAGAATCATTTATAGCAGTAATTAAATTAGATCGAATAAAGTCAAAAAATACCTCAACTTCTTCATCTGCTGATTCACTTCCAAAGTCATAATCTGTGTTGGATCCAGAGGCAAAGTTAGTATGAGCCATCACTTCCAAAGTTAGCCATCATAATCTGTGTTCATCGTTAAAGGATTCCTTAGAATCATCCCATATAACCATCAAACTCTTCTTCTTGGGTATGAAATCTTTCATCTGGTGTTTCCCTTTCTCCATATTTGAACATTCTGATTTGATATGTCGAGGTTCATTTATTCCATAGAAAATGATGTTTTTCTTGTCATATTTATCATCATTCCCTTTCTTGGATTGCTTGGAATATCTTTGAGATTTTTTTTTTTTGTTGTGCCACATCTTTCGATTTTTTTTGGATATGAAAGCAATCTCTTCTTCCTCTCAGTTCAAGATCTGATCATTTGAATCACTATCCTCTGATTCTGATGTTGCCTTTAGAAACCTTTTGCTGCATAGATTTCAAGGCCAGAGTCTTGTTCTTCTTTTTGGGCTCATCTTCTTCAAGTTCAATTTAATGTAATTTGAGAGAGATGATTAATTCTTCCAGCTTTAGAGTATTCATATCATTTGCTTCCTAAATAGTAGTTATCTTAGGTCTCCACTTGCTTGTCAAACTCCTAAGAATTTTCTTCACATGATCAACAATAGTATAACTCCTCTCAAGTACCTTTAATCATGAGACAAGGGTCTGAAATTGGGAAAATATTGTTTCAATGTCTTCATCTTCTTCCATCTTGAACAACTCATACTTTTTGACTAGGAGGTTGACATTTTCTTCTTGAACTTGCTTGCATTAAGAAGAAATTATGAAAAAGCCAATAACACGTCTAAAAAAAGTATGAACGAAAAATCCTCTCAATAGAGAGTTATTAGAATTTATGTAATTCAGTCAAAGTGTTTTCACACACTTGTACTACTATAGGACTTGATATGTAACATCCTCTCATAAAAAGTTAGAATCATAGAAATAAACTTTGTGTACACAAATTAGAACTAATGTAAATTAGCCCGATAGCGGCACAACTCTCGAATCTTGAGTCGCGGCCACCCAAAAAAAAATTATACGTAAAATGATCAAAATTCCCTTACTTAAATTAGAAAATTACAATAACACCTAAAACCCTAACATTTGTATCTTCTCCTCTTCCTCTATCTCCCTCTTGAGTCTTGCTTCCAGAATCAGCGATGCTACTCACTGACTCATTGTGTTGTGTTGTGTCACAATATGTTCTCGGTTGCTGCTCACTAACTCACTCCATTGTGTTGCATTGCGATCTATGCTCAGTTGCTCACCTCGCCTTTTTCTGCGAAGATTCCAACCAATTTCTAATTTTTGATTTGTGCTTGACTGCTCGTCTCGCCTATGTCGCCTCGACCATTCGTCAAAAGGTTTGGTTTCCAATTTTAATCAATCTCCCAATTTCGTTCATCATCAGAATTGTTTATTACTTACTTTATTATGCCATTGTTATCAACTCGATTAATATCTATCTCTCTTTTCTTGTTACAATTGTTAAGTGAATTAGAATGTGAATGGATAGATGTTAGTATTGATTGAAAATTAGCTTTACAAACAAGATATTGTTTTGTTCTAAATTCTAATGCATGTTATGTTATGGTACTTTTTTTGTTGCATACAAGGTGTTTGATTTTTGTTTCCATTTAATTTTCACATTCTAAAAGTATGTTTTATGTTTCTTAAATTGGTTAATTTGTTGAATAAGATATGGGATTTTCTAGCAAACACTAAATGCTTGATTTTTTTGAGTTTGCTTAGAATAAAGAAACATAAATAAGTTGTAATTTACCTGATATTAGATACTTTAAAAAAACTTGATATATAAATTTATGTCAGCCACCGCAAAATTTTTAGTCAATCTCCGCCACTGCTTACAATCATGGTGATATAAAGAAAATCCATTGATCCAATTTGAGCAAATTTTGTCAAACAAAGATAGATGCGATTTGAAAAAGAGTAGATGTAATGATTTTCTTGCCAAACAATGGTTGTCCATCTTGTCAAATTCGGATTTATTGTTGAGCAAATGTCATAAACTCAATACTTCCCTCGTGCGATTTTCTTAAGCGCGTTTGAGTCACCTTTTGAATTATATATAGAAAAACATTCATAGTTCTACATTTTAAAATTAGTATTATTTATATTAAAAAATCTCACAAATTACTTAAAAGGTTATAAAAAAAAAATGAAATAAAGCTTAAAAAGATCCATTTCAAAGGTGCAATATTGGCTGATTTTTTCCATTTAAATGAATATCAGACTGATATTAGTGATGTTACATATGTGGCAAGAACTTTGTGCTCTATGACACATTCTTATGGAAATTTTTTACAAGCTACCACCTGTTACAATAGTTCACTTTTCAAAAACCAACATTAAAATCTTAAAATGAAACACATCCAAACACCCACCCATTAAAGTTTGTTAGCTTTATATTACTGACGAAGCATATAGTTAGATTATCACCGATTAGTTTCCCTCTTATTTCATACTTAGGCATAAAAATTGCTATGTATAACTAAAAAAATGTGTTCAAAATGGTTCACGCCTAAACATAATTTTAACACTTTTACTTTTTTGAGTTTTAACCACATTGTTAGGCCATCCAAACATTTCATTGGTCCAATTAATTTCTTGACAATTTCAGAAAACTAACTCTCGTAACATAAAATATTACTATTTATACATTAACTTTTTTAATTATGTGATTTTTTCTTGTGACGAGATTCTTCAACGTTTTAAAGTACGTTGAAACACAACTAATAAAGTATACATATTTGATTGAACATTTGAAATGATTAGGTCCATATCTCCATTTCCTCGTATTAATTAACGGTGTTGATGAATTGTTAGCAATAATCCATTCAACCTAATCCAACTCATAAAAACTAAGTTATGTTAGTAATTGGGATAAACTAGTGATTTGAATCATAATATATTGAGTTTAGTACCAAATATTTGACTTTAAAATTTCGTGAAACCATCATTAAAAAACTCAGGAAACCAACATACCCATGTATACTTTCTTCTAACAAATTAGACAATTACTTTAATAACAAAAGAAGAAAATTGAAATATTGAATAATTGCGTTCAATCAAAATTGAATTGATAATTCTAATACAAACTAAGTTTATATATATTGAAAAAAACCAAGTCCTACGTGAATAAGAAACAGAGTTCTATAATAGTTTATAAAGAGTGACACCCTTCACCTAATAAGTCAGTTTAGTAAGGATGAATTAGGCCAAATTGAAAACCGAACAATATACATGAGGATTAACAAGGAACAATAAACATGACCAACCAAATAAAACTAACTGAAAATTATTTCGGTTAGAATAACTAAAGCTAACAACTATGTGTTATCTAATATCCCACAAGATGATGAACATATGTTGGTAATAAGACACGACTGGGAGATGAAAGTACAAAATATCAAAAGGATTTTAAGGTCTTGAAAAATTGTGATCTCGTCTGCTGTTAGAGGATATAAGGACATTAAATATCAAAAGTCTTTGATCTTGAAAGATTTATTGAGGAATTCCTAAAATAAGATTGAAAGTTTTGATGAATAAAGAGTGGTCAGAAGAGGATTGGTAATATCCTTAATTAGGATTATTAGAAGTAATATAATGAGATAATTGCATAAACACTTCTTCGTCCAAAGTGCCGTGTAAAAACGTACTACAAACATCTAATTGATGCAAATGTCAATTTGTGGAAAAAGCAATCATTCAGTAGTTAATCTTACAATGGAAGAATAAGTAGTAAAAAATCAATATATAGTATTCGAATAAAACTCTCTTCCCTAAAAGTGTAGTATTGTTTGATTTAAACTCACGTACGGCCAATGATTTTCTTATTTGGAAGCAGCTCAATAAAGATACATGTATGATTTTGATATTGTGAAGCAAGTTATGAATTCATTGCCTTTACCCAAAAAGTACATTTAAGATCTTGTTTTTTAAGTCGTAGGTCCATAAGTAGCACAAAAGATGAAATAAAATGATACTAATATAAAGAGAAATTATAATAAATTTTCTTATGCATACAGTAGTAGCTATTGTACTAAAAATAGTGTTTTTATTAGCAAAGAAAAGATGGCTTAATAAATGCAACTAACTAGGCCAATAGGAATCGTGTTCAATACCTTGGTTTTAAATTGTACTAGTAGTTGCAGTTACAGTTACCGATCACACATTTATATCGTCTAAAAATGTGAGCAAATGCAGCCGCTATTGCTGATGTAGCGACATTAAAATTTATAATATTGTAACTGCAATTGTACTTACGGACCACAATTTAAAACCATGCTCGATACCTTTGGTTTGTGATTTGTTGATACTACTTATAAATGAAGGTACATGAACAAGTCACAATTCATGAATAAACAAGTCACATTAACATGTAGTTGTTGATACCTTTACTAAATAAGTCACAAAAACCATGCTCAATACCTTTGCTTAATGAATAGTTAATCGTTCTGCCTTAGCTTTCGATGCTCCTTTCATTGCGGTCATTGATTCATTCTATTGGCTAATTTATCTATTCTAGCACTTTTTGCATCTATTCGCATGCGCTCACTTGAAGAAAACACCTTTATTTTTTTTTTCAAGTCTTTGCATGTTATCTCCATCAACATCTGCATTGTCAAGATCGATATGAACATCTTTTGCAAGAAAGTCTCCCTCGATTTTTCTCTTGATCCGAGGTTGGTGGCTTTTGAGTAGAAGGATGGCATAATATTTCACCATGGATCTCATAGTCATGCTCAAACTCGTTTTTCTTGAATTGTTTATAAAATCTTCCTTGTTGCAAAGGATAAATTAAACAAGTCTCTTTCTATAGAATCCCAAATCGCACATGAAATCATCGTCCAAATAGTATAGCTCAGATAAATTAATCTAAACAACTAGGAATTCATACAAACACAATAGCATAACTAAAAACCAAATACGTGTTGTGTAAGCATAGATGGACTAAATTAAAAAAATACATGACCAACACTAATTTATATCAAAAGAAACAATCAAATGAATAGTATGACTCCTATAAGTAATCTGAACTGTAATTACTTTTCATTCTGCATGTAAACTTCAAATTCATCTCTCCCTCATATATAGGAATGACAAGAACTTAATGACAAAAGTTCCACTTTAAGATGTTCCACTTTAAATCACAAGCCGCTAGCTAAATTACATACTAAAACTAATAAAGACAGTTAATACGAAAGCTTTTTACTAAATTCAAAGCATTAAACATTCTTATTTCTACTAAGAACCCTTGTTACTTAAAATAGGGTGCACAAATTCCTTCCTCAAACTGAAAAAACAGTCGCAAAGGTTGTTGACTTCGGTGATATGCAGAGCAGCCGTGACCACATCTATAGCGGATAGCCCATGCTTAAAACAGACATTGTCCACAATATAACAGCAACAACAAAAACACGAAAGAGGTAAGAAAGCTCACAAGTATTATGGTGGAGGCGAAAAATGCCCTTGAGAGATATGCCAATTGTACATGGCAGTTATCATTCTCCCTTAACAAAGTTGCTCAGTCTCCATGGCAGCCATTCTAGTGTGCAAATCAGAATTTCCATGATGGGTTGAGGATGGTCTGTTGCACTCAAAAGGAGGAGGAAGTTGCAGCAACGGCTGATCATCTCCAGAATTGTCGCCTGAAAGTAGCCAATTATCCCTATTCTGTATGGTGGTTCTGGCGGGATTTGGTAGAGCTATTGCGGAACCATCATGGAGCAGCAGATGATATGTGTCATGTAACTTAGTGATGAGCTTCATAGCAATACAAGAATCGAGATCGATCCTTGTGTGTCCCTGGACTTGAGATAACTTAAAAATATCATTAGTATAACCAAGAGATATTGCTATAGGTGTAATCAATCCACCAATAACTATATCCCCTTTGCTTGCTTTGGCAACTTTATCAAATTGCCTAGCTAAAAAAGAACCAGAATTAACAGCAAATTGATTAGTGATTGCCCATAAAAAGAATAGCTCGCTCTGCCTAGCAACCCCCTCACTTTCTCTCCTTCCAAAAAGTGTGTTGGCCATTACCCTTTGGACATATCTAAAGCAAGGGTTATGGATATAAGAAGCCTTGGCCAACGCAGAAACATAATCGCCATTCCCTGTAATTTGCTCCCAAAACAAGTGGGCGACAAAATTCTTTATGTTCAAATGCCTTTCACATTCATTAGGCAATAATACACAGCACAAAATTCAGACAAGTTCATGACATGGTCATTATTGAACAGTCTAAAGGCAATTCTACCAGTTTCCCAATCTTCCTCTCTAACCACTACTACCTCAAGAGAGCTAAAAAATTCCAGAGTTATATTTGCAAAAGTGGAACATTTCAAGGACATGAAGTAAGTCCAACTTAATTGCTCAAACATCCATGCTACATCATCAACCAGACCCAAAGCAGTCAATGCAAGCTCATCAACATATCTTATTGGCACAATTTTTCTTTGAACAAGCATATCATACCTATCCTTTTGCTCTCTATTTTTAAATTCAATGCCATAAGGATTAGAGTTTGGGTTACCTTTGTTTAGTCCATTGGAAGAAGATGCCTTGCTTGTTGTTCTTGATCTCTTGGGAGCCATAGATGAAGTATTGAATCAACCTAGCAAAACGTGGACAGTGAAGGAAAGGGAAATTGGGGGAAATACTCATTGAGAGTGTTGAATTTAGTTATGCACGTATACACACTTTCAAGGCTAGGATGGAGGCAGTGAAGTCTACTTATACTGCTATTACTCAACCTGCCAACAATGTGGAACCCACTCTTGTTTTTGTTCCTACAGTACCTAATAGGATAAGTAATAAGTCGATAAAATATGCTTTGACTCTAGGAGTATGTTTACTGCGCAATGCCTTGGATGGTAACGATCGTGAAGTTGTCTCCCAATTGTTTGAAGCTGGTCGCGTTAATGTTTGTGTATTAAGCAGCTCCATGTGTTAAAGAGTGACATTACCGGCACATCCGGTAGTTATGATGGGTACAAACAACTATGATGAATCAAATTAACCTTTTGTTGATATTAAGTGGGACTAACAGAACGACCTTTCATAGACAGTTGTGGAAAATGTCTCCTTTTGTGCCTTGAAAATCAAAAAGAGTATTAGTTGTGGAAAATGTCTCCTCTTGTGCCTTGAAGATCAGAAAGAGTACTAAGATACCTTAAATTATCTTGGACAACCATTCATGTGCTGTGTCGCCTTACCCAGAATCCTAGTTATTACATTTTACAGGGACGTAGTCACCAAGATGTATTTGCTCACTCTTCATTGTTAGTCCAAGATCACTTAATGAATTAATAGAAATTGGATTCATTACATTATGCCTTGTAAAACCATTGAAACATTTTCTGCGCAATTGACTGAAGACTCTGATTTGGGGAGCTTTTACAGATTCTTTCTTCAGTGTCGAGTACAATATATTACTTACAAGACGGTCACATGAGAAAAAAGAGGATATTCGTGTACTCATCACACACAAAAGCCAACGCCCTACTTCAGGCCCACTTCTCAAGGTGTGTAAGTGTGAACATGAGGCTGACCAAAGAGAGATGATCATTTATGTTGATAAACTCTTGAATGGAATGACTCAAGTGATATCCAAAAGGCGTTGAATTTTATTGATGATTCGTACCATATAAATGAACCAAATGGTGGTTCAAGCAATCTGGCTATGTTTCTACAACCCTCGCATTTCAATCACGAGTTTGTTGCTAAATGCCATAAAAACAATATTCAAAATTTTGATGATGTGCAGAAGAAGATTGATTCATATCATAATTGATTCATATCATAAGTAAACTATTAGGACTCACATATTCCAAACAGTTGGATATTATTGATTTTATCGAGTATAATTGTGCTTTTAAATTCAATTGTAATTTCCAAGTGGATGGGATAGTTATAGGAAAGAAGAAAACAATTAAGGTTATGCTAGATAGCAAGAGAAAAAGGGACGAAACTGATGCTCTTTACTTTTTCCTTGAGTAAGAAAAAAAAATGTTTATTGCGACGAACACATGTGACCACTTCAAGTTAGTGTTACCTTGGGAGGAAGACGACGTTAGTTTAAGATTTGAAGCTCATTATTACTAATTATAGAAAAATGTGGGAAGTATTTAAAAGTGAATATTAATTAGGAAACTCCTAGAGATGTATCTAGAGTTTTCTATTTGTACCTATAAATATCTCACAATCTGGTTGATGAAGTAAGTACAATGAGAATAAATAGAAAACTCTAAACACAGTTTTCTAATTAATACTCACTTCTAGATACTTTCTACATTTTTTCTATAATTAAAACACTTCTAAAATCTTATGTAGAAATTCTACATGATTCTAGACTTATCTAATTTCAAATTAGTAATAACAACTTCAAATCTTAAACTAAAATAGTCTTCCTCTCAAAGTGACACTAAAAATCTTAAACTAGTCTACCTCTCATGGTGACACTAAATTATCAATAATTTCAGCATTCAAAGTATCATGTAAGTAATGACTAAGATTACTCTCAATGAGAAGACTTTGCACAAAAGCATATTGTAACACTTTATTTGATTTTAAGGAACAAGATGAGACGTTTAACCGAATAGTATATAAAATGTCATATTGCTTGGCTTATCATCTGTAAAATATTATCAAGAGCTTAATTTGATTAATCATAGTTGTTTTTATCCATCAGAACCACTAGGTGTGTTGACAATGTAACTCCCCATCACATAGAGCTTAATACAAAATATTTAATTTGACAAGTTTCAAATAATTAGGAGACAACTCAAGGCTCGTTACTATAAAAGTCATTATGTAGGAAACATAATTCTCGAGGCAAAGCAATTTCTAATATTGCACACCATTTATCCCACCAAAAAAGGGTTCAGTTTCTTTTGTTTGTACACAAACAAATGATTTATGTGAGACTTCTAAGTATGCAAACATATCTTTAATTGCCTTTATAATATAATCCCTTGTAGACACAAAAACAAGAATGGGTTCCCAATTCTTGGAATATTGAGTAATAGTAGTGAATGTTGACTTGTAATTGCCTCTATAGGAGTTTTCAAAGTATGTTTATTTGTCTCACTAAATTTTACAACCAGAATGAGTATTTCAAATGAATTGGGAGAGTAGCAAGGGCAATTCGACTAGGCCAAGAAATGTGTGTTATACCCAAACAAACATGGTGATCGCCTACGTCGCATGCACGCACATGATGTCAAACTTTAAAGTTGGTGTCCAAATAACATTTTGGTAAGCTGTACAAACAAAGAAGATTTTTATAAATATATTTTCTTTTATTTTTATTTTTAATTTTAATTTTATGATTTTTTTGCTTTTTAATCAAAGTCTTTGGTCAAACCACGTAGAAAATGGTTCAATTATTTTATAGGTGGTGTGATGTTTTGATGTCTTCTTTCCAATACCAATTAAAGAAATGTTATCCTCATCAAATTGTAAAACCAATATTTCCTGATTAATTCATTAATTGATCTATGGACTAACAATAAAAGCGATAATCTAGATCTTTGTTACAACGTCATTTTAAATTGTAATAATTGAGATTATTTGTGAGACGCAATAACATGAACGTTTGTTCGAGATAAATGAAGTCATCTTATTGCTTTTCAATAATTACAATAACATTTCTAGCATTCAAAGTATCATGTAAGTAACGACTAAGATGACTCTCAATGGGAATACTTTGCACAAAAATATTTTGTAGCACTTTTTTTGATCTCCAAGGAACAAGTCGAGACATTTTCCCCAATTGTATATTAAAGGTAATCATGTGGGCCCATCATTTGTAGAATATTAACAAGAGGTGAATTCGATTAATCATAGTTGTATGTATCCATCGCAACCACCAGTTGTGTTGACAATGTCACTTCCCATCAGATAGAGCTTAATGTATAATCCTTAATTTGACTATCTTCAAATAATTAGGAGACAACTTAAGTCTCATTATTATAAAATCCATGATGCAGGAAGCATACTCTTCGAGGCCAAGCAATTTGTATTTTTATACATAATTTATCTTATCAAAAAAGGCTTCAACTTCGTTGGTACAAAAATAAATGACTTATGTGCGACTTCTAAGTATCCAACTATATCTTTAATTGTCATTATGACATAATCACTTGTACGCACCAAAACAAGAGTGGATTTCCGATTCTTGGCATATTTAGTAATAGTAGTGAAAAGTTGACATTTTCCTTGATTGGAGTTTCGTAGTATCACAATATATATCATTAAATTCAACACCCATAATTAATATTTAAAAGGAACTGGACAAGTAGTAAAGGCAAATCGACAAGACCAACAAATGTGTATTATACCTAGACACACACAGTGATCACTCATGTTGCACGCATACACACGATATCAAACATTAAAGTTCGTGTCCAAATAATATATTCGTATGTTGTACAAAAAAAAAAGAACTTTTTGATAAATTTATTTTCTTTTACTTTTAACTTTATGATTTTTTGTTTTTTAGTCAAAGTCTTTGTTCAAACACGCAAAAAATAGTTCAATGGTTTTGTAGGTGATGTGATTTTTTTATATCTTCTTTCCAATATTAGTTGTAGAAAGGTTATCTTCATCAAATTGTAAAAGCAATTTTCCAGATTAATTAGTTGTAGAAAGGTTATCTTCATCAAATTGTAAAAGCAATTTTCTAGATTAATTGATTAAGTGATCTATGGACTAACAATGAGAGAAAAACATCTAGATATTTTTACAACATCCTTTTAAATTGTAATAACTGAGTTTATTTGTGAGAGACAAAGACATGAATGGTTGTTTGAGATAATTTATGTCATCTTGTGGATTTGTGGGAGAAAAAGACATGAATGGTTGTTTGAGATAATTTATGTCATCTTGTGGCTTCTCAATAATTACAATAACAATTTCAACATTCAAAATATCATGTAAGTAATGAATCTCAATGGGAAGATTTTGCACAAAAGCATTTTATAGCACTTCTTTTGTTCTCCAAGAAATTACACGAGACATTTTCCCTAATTGTACATCAAAGGCCATCCTATTGGACCCATCGTCTTTAGAATATTAACAAGAGGTTAATTAGATTCATCATAGTTGTATGTATCCATCGTAACCCACCAGATGTATCCATCGTAACAATATATTGTAGCACTTCTTTTGATCTTTTAGTACCTAAATTTTATCCGACGAAATAAAGATAATTCAAAAAATAAAAAATTAAAAAAATATGTTTGTCTGCGAATTGTAAAAATTGTCATCTAATTTCGAGTTCATATTAATTTCATTACATTACATTAAAAATATTAAAAAAAAAACAAATAAAAAAATAAAGAAATGTTATAATAAAATGTTGCTTGTACTACTTTCCTTTTATGTGCTTTACTGCTTCCGCTTTCGTCTCTTTCCGTGTTTTACTGCTTCCGATGGCGTCCTTGTTTTCCTGCTTACTCACGTCATTTCCCCACATCCATCCATTCATTCATTTATTTTTATTTTTATTTTGTATAACATTATTAATATTACCGAATACTCAATCAAAAAGACCAACCCCTCTTTTCCTTAATTGTATGAGTTTGCTTGATCTTGTTGCAAAACCAGTGTAAGATCCATAACTTAAAGTTTATATAATGAACACAATCATTTCTTGTTTTTGTCTATATATTGAAGCAAAACATTCAATCTTAAGAGGAATTAATTGATCAGAAAAGAAATGAGAAGATAAAAATTGGGAGATTTTCATTTCTTTCTTTTTCTGTTTCTAATGTAAACAATAGAAATAGAGTATTACCACACAAAAAACAAACTGACAAGAAGAAAGATCTACCATCATATTTCTTTCCATCAACCCATAACCTTAAACATACTCAAAACCACTGTAACAACAACCGACATAAAAGTAGACAAGAGAACTTGATACATCCGCACACCACCACGCACCGGAAAATGGTATTTTCTCAAACAAAATGAAATTTTGTTTTGTTATATCTGAATGGAGTTTTGGTTGAGATCATCTTTTGATGTGCGGATAGTGTTTTGTTTGAGATTACTTTGTGTGTTGTAGAGTTAGAACTATGTTTCTTGTCTGTGCTTTTAAACATGATTTGTTTATCTTGGTAGTCTGATACACGGTTCTCTATCGCGTAATAGTAATAGAAGTATGTTGCATTCTCTATCTTCACACCACGCCAACTGTTTCATGTCAACTACTTATTATTTAATAATAATACTGCTATTTAATATAGATTTGTTTAGTAATAGATGTGTGTGTGTGAGGGATGACTTTTCTTCCAGTTCCCTATCTTCATGATATTTATTTCATTTAATCATAATAATTCTATTTAATACAAGTAATTATGGACATAATTAAATGATGATAAATATCATTTATTTTACATTATAATAGATTTTTCTTTTTTAGGTTGTGCAATTTAATATTAAAATGAATTTTATTTCTTCACTTATTAAATTACAAAATAGTTTAAACGAGGATTACATTTGTAATTAGTATTAAAATGTGTTTTTTTTCTTCTATTTAACAAATTGAGTTACAAGTATATATATTTCGAAGAATCATTTTGTGTTTATTTTTGTGTTTATTACTAATTTTATTTCGAAGAATCATTTAAACTTATTTAATATTAAGTATCATTTTTTTTTCCTTAAAAAGAAAACAAAGATAAAATTTTAATCAAATATTAAAAATTAACTAGATATGACATCTTTTTAATCTTTGAGTTATTATAACACAAATTGTGACAACTTGGTGAATCTAAATCTCATCTTCACAAATAAATTAATAAATTAAAAATCATAAACAAATTAATAAATAAAAATTATTAAAAGTTAACTAAAAATAACATCTTTTAATTCATGAGTTGCATAATACAAATTATACATTTTGATAGCTTTAAAATTTATTTTTATAAATAAATAGATATAAAATCAACTTTTTAAAATTTATTTAATTAGATGTGATTTTTTTTTTTTTTAATCTTGGAGTTGTTAAGACACAAGTTAAACTATTTGGTGGCTTTGAAACTCAATTTAAAAATTGAAAATTTAATAAAATATTCTTAAGAGGATTAAATTAGATGTGACATCTTTTTTTCTTGAGTTTTGAGACACGAGTTGTATATATTGATCGCTTAAAAACTCATATTTTAAAATAATTATTCAAATCAAACAAACAAACTCTTTTTTGTCAAAATAACTTTTTTTATCCAGAACAATACACATTTTCTTTAAAAACAATCAACACATCCACATTTTCTAACAAGAACTACGTAGCTTTGATTTCTCCATAGCACCAGGAGATACGTAGGAGCAAGATCATACTCTTGTTAAGCACTCTAATAAATATTTTTTTTTCCACTCTTTTTAATCGCATTTTTATCTCAAAAATTCACATTTATAAAAATAATTTATATTCATATTTAATAATAAAGAGAAATAAATATATTTAAGTTGATATAATTTTGCACAATTAATTATAGATAACTGTATTTTAACGGATGTCGTAGGGTGCTAATACCTTCCCTACGCATAATCGACTCCTGAACTCAAAATCTGGTTTCAAAGACAATTTTTATATTTTTTTTCTCTATTTTTGAAAGGTTTTCCCAATATTTTCCCTATTTTAAAATAAATTTTGGTAGCGACTCTATTGAATTCGAGGAAAATTCGAAATTTTAGGCCGCGACAGATCTCTATGAAATAAGATGAGACATTTTCTCTCTTTTGATCTCCATAATTTGTATAATATTAACAAGAGATTAATTCGATTCCTCATAGTTGTATGTATCCATCGAAACCACCAGATGTGTTGACAATATCACTCCGTATCATAAGGACCTTAATGTATAATCCTTAATTTGACTAGCTTCAAGTAATTAGGACACTACTTATGTCTCATTACAAAAGCTTTAATGTAGGAAGCATACTTTTGGAAGCAAATCAATTTTTATTATTGCACCTTATTTATTCTATTAAAAAAGCTTCAACTTCTTTTGTTGGTACAAATAGCAATGACTTATGTGTGACTTTTAAGTACACAAACATATCTTTAATTCTTTTTATGATATAAGCATTGGTAGGCACCAAAACAAGAGTGGATTCCCCATTTTTGACATATTGAGTAATAGTAGTGTAAGATCACATGGCCAGTGCCTCTATTGTAGTTTTTAAAGTATAATTATGTAGATCATTAAATTAAACACCCTAAATGATCATTTCAAACAATTGGGAGTAGTAAGGGCAAATCGACAAGGCCAAAGAACGTGTGTTATACCTAGACACACATGGTGATTACATGTGCTGCACGCACACACATGGTGTTAAACATTAAATTTGGTATCCAATTAATATTTTAGTAAGTTGTACAAAAAAAAGAATATTTTGACAAATATATTTTCTTTTGCTTTTTAAATAAAGTCCTTGGTCAACCACGTAGAAAATGGTTCAATGGTTTTGTAGACTATGTGATTTTTTGATGTCTTATTTTCAATACAAAATTGGATGTTATGTCCATCAAATTAGATCAATGGTTTTGACTACAGTAACAATTTCAACATTCAAAGTATCATGTAAGTAATGACTAACATGACTCTCTATAGAAAGACTTTGCACAAAATCATTTTGTAGCACTTCTTTTGATCTCCAAGGAACAAGATGATACATTTCTCCAATTGTATATCAAATGTAATCCTGCTGGAACTATCATCTCTTGAATATTAACAAGAGGTTAATTTGATTCATCATAGTTTTATGTATCAATCGCAACCACCAGATGTGTTGACAATGCCACTCCCCATCCCATAGAGCTCAATGTATAATTATTAATTTGAGTAGCTGCAAATAATTAAGAGACAACTTAAGTCTCATTACTATAAAAGCCCTAACACATGAAGCATACTCTTTAAGGCTAAGCAATTTGAATTATTGCACACCATTTATCTTGTCCAAAAAGGGTTTGATTTCTTCTGTTGGTACACATAAATGATTTAAGTGAGACTTCTAAGTATGCAAACATATCTTTAATTGTCTTTATGATATAATCATTTTTAGAGAAAAAAAACAAGAGTATTTTCCCATTCTTGGCATCCTGAGAAATAATAGTGTAAGTTGACTAGGTAATTGCCTCTATTGGAGTTTTAAAAGTATGTTTATGTGCATCACCAAATTCTTCACCGACAATGAGTATTTCAAAGGAATTGGATGAGTAGTAAGAGCAAATTGACAATGGCAAGGATTGTGTGTTATACCCACACACACAATGATTATCTATGTTTAGAGATGAGAATAGGTCAGACTGGCCGATAAGGGCCTACGGTCTAGCCTACGTTAGGCTCATGCTATGTTGCACGCACACACATGTTGTCAAACATTAAAGTTGGTGTCCATATAATTCTTTGGTATGTTGTACAAGAAAAGAACATTTTGATAAATATGCAAACACATCTTTAATTGTCTTTATGATATAATCCGTTGTAAGCACAAAAACAAGAGTGAATTCCCAATTGTTGGAATAATAATAGTGTAAGTTGACATGGTAACTACCTTTTGTTTTAGTTTTCAAAGTATAATTATGTAAATCATTAAATTAAATACACACAATGAATGTGTGTTATATCCACACACACATGGTGATCACCCGTGCTGCACACACATACATGGTGTCAAATATTAAAGTTAATGTCCATATAATTATTTGGTATGCTGTACAAGAAAAGAACATTTTGATAAATATATTTCTTCCTCTTTTAACTTTATGATATTTCTATTTTTAATTAATGTCTTTGGTCAACCACGCAAAAAATGATTCAATGATTTTGCAGGTTATGTGATTTTTTGATGTCTTCTTTCCAATATTATTTTTGAGACGCAATGACATGAATGTTTGTTCGAGATAATTTATGTCATATTATGGTTTTTCAATAATTACAATAACAATTTTAGCATTTAAAGTATAATGTAAGTAATTACTAAGATGACTCTAAATGGTAATACTTTGCACAAAAGCAGTTTGTAGCACTTCTTTGGATCTCCAAAGAAAAAGATGAGACATTTTATATCAACGGTCGTATTGCTTTGCTCATCATCCGTAGAATATTGAGAAGAGGTTAATTCGATTCATTATAGTTTTTCTTTTTTTCCATCAGAACCACTAGATGTGCTTGCAATGTCACCACATCACATGGAACTTAATACAAAATTCTTAATTTGACTAGATTCAAATAATTAGGATACAACTTAAGCCTCGTTACTATAAAAGTCACAATGTAGGAAACATACTTCTCGAGGCGAAGCAATTTGTAATATTGCACACCATTTATCTTGCCAAAAAAGGGTTCAATTTCTTGTGTTATAATACAAAGAAATGATTTATGTGAGATTTCTAAGTATGCAAATATATCTTTAATTGCCATTATGATATAATCACTTGAAGGTAAAAAAACATGAGTGGGTTCCCCATTCTTGGAATATTGAGTAATAGTAGTGTAAGTTGACTTTGTAATTGCCTCTATTGGAGTTTTAAAAGTATGTTTAAGTACATCACTAAATTCTACATCCAACAATGAGTATTTCAAAGGAATTGGACGAGTAGTAAAGACAAATCAACAATGGCAAAGAATGTGTTTTATACACGAACATATATGGTGATCACCTAGGTTGCACGCACAGACACAGTGTCAAACATTAAAGTTGGTGTCCAAATTACATTTTGGTAAGTTGTACAAAAAAGTAACATTTTGATAAATATATTTTCTTTTGCTTTTAACTTTATGATTTTTTGCTTTTTAATCAAAGTCTTCGGTCAACCGCATAGAAAATGGCTTAATGGTTTTGTAGGTGATGTGGTTTTTTGATGTCTTCTTTCCAATATCAGTTGGAGAAATTTTATGTCCGTCAAATTGTAAAACCAATTTTTCATGATTAATTTATTAATTGATCTATGTACTAACAATAAAAGTGAACATCTAGATCTTTGTTACAAAGTCCTTGTAAATTGTAATAATTGAGATTATTTGAGAGACACAATGACATGAATGTTTGTTTGAGATAATTTATGTCATCTTATGGCTTTTCACCAATTACAATAACAATTTTAGCATTCAAAGTATTATGTAAGTAATGACTAAAATTAATCTCAATGAAAAGACTTTGCACAAAAGCATTTTGTAACACTTCTTTTGATCTCCAAGGAATAAGATGAAATATCCATCATAGTTGTATCATAGTTGTATGTATCCATCGCAACCACTAGATGTGATGAAAATGTCACTCCCCGTCACACGGAGCTCAAAGTATAATCCTTAGTTTGACTAGCTTCAAATAATTAGGAGACAACTTAAGTCTCGTTACTATAAAAGTCATGATGCATGAAGTACACTATTCGAGGCAAAACAAAATATGTATTATTGCACATCATTTATCCTATAAAAAATGCTTCAACTTATTCGGTTGGTACAAAAAGAAATGACTTATGTGCGACTTCTAAGTATGCAAATATATCTTTATTTGTGATTATGATATAATCAATACAAAAACAAGAATGAATTCCCCATTCTTGGCATAGTAGTCTAATTTAACGTGGTGACTGCCTCTATTGGAGTTTTCAAAGTATAATTATGTACATCATTAAATCCAACACCCACAATGAATATTTTAAAGGGATTGGACAATTAGTAAGGGCGAATCGAAAATCATAGAATGTGTTATACTCAGGCACACATGGTGATCACTTATGTCACACATAAATCATTTCTTTATGAACCAACAGAATGTTGGGAAAAACCAGAGATAATTAGCAATAACTATCTCAATATTGCGGAATATTTTTCCTCCACCTGTGCAGATAAATGGCCAAACAAAAATACAATTCTAGAGCAAAAATAATTGGCAGAAAATTAAATATGAGACAAACACAATTTTTAACGTGGAAAACTTCCCTCAAATTGAGAGAATAAAAACCACGGGACCTAGTCCAGTAAAACTTCCACTATAATAATTAATGGGTACACAAAGAGTCTTCCTAATAACAATAGGGAATATCAATCAACAATAACAACCCTATAACAACCTTATAACAACCTTCCACTAAAGTGGGTATGCCAAAGTAACTCTCAGAGAAAATAAAACTACTCAAATTATATATTAAAGTAACAAACTCAGTGGTAGGAATAACATACTAATTTTGTAGATCAAACGGAGCAAGTTTGATACACACATGTTACCACCACCAGAACCAAACCCTTATTTTTCTTCTCTGGCAACCGTTCTTCTTCCGTTGTTTTTCTATGTATTCTTAGGGATTTCTAAATCCCTTTTATTACCTTCAAGTGGGCCAAGCCCATTAAAATCTTTTTTTTCTTTTTCTTTTTATTTCAATAATAATAATAATACTAGTAAAATTGGTGGGTTCCACTTGAGGAGTGAGCCCACCCAACAAATCTCCCCATCACCACTCAAGTGGGAAGGTACTGCTCAACCATGCCAGCTTTCTTTCTACAGCATATCCTCTTCGACACATGCAAGATCTTTGTCATCATATCTGAACCATTCTCATTAGTATGAATCTTGTCAATTAAAAATGACTTCATTTCCAGTGCATCTCGTATCCAATGATATCGCACTTCAATATGCTTCGACTTTGCATGAAAAGTAGAATTCTTGCTGAGATGGATCGCACTCTGACTGTCACAGAATAACACAAACTTATCTTGCTTGAGGCCTAACTCATGTAGGAATTTCTTCATCCACAAGAGTTCTTTGGAAGCTTCAGTTGCTTCAATGTACTCAGCTTCAGTAGTGGACAAAGCAACACACTTTTGTAGTCTTGATTGCCAAGACACAGCTCCCCCTGCAAAAATCATCATATAACCAGAAGTAGATTTTCTAGAATCAAGTTCACCTGCCATATCTGCATCTGCGTAGCCATCAAACACAGGTTCACCACCTCCATAGCATAAACACACTTTGGAAGTGCCTCTGAGGTATCTGAGAATCCACTTCACTGCTTGCAGTGATCTTTACCAAGATTAGAGAGAAATCGACTAACAACTCCAACTGCATGAACAATATCTGGCCTTGTGCATACCATAGCATACATCAAACTACCACTACAAGAAGCATAAGGAACCTTCTTCATCTCTTCTTTTTCTTTCTCACTTGTAGGACATTTATCAGAATTCAATTTAAAATGAGTAGCAAGTGGAGTACTAACAGGTTTGCAATTTTTTTTTTTAATTAATTACCACGGTAATTCCGTGGGTAAAATTAAAAAATCCGTGGATAATGAAAAAAAAATACAATCCTAATTTAAATTTTGCCAAAAATTTTCGTATTATTTTTCCTACGGCTTATCCGTAGGTAATGTCTATTTTTTATAAAAAATTTCTGTTTAATTTTTTAAAAAAGGTCCCCAATAGAAACTAAATTAATTTTAGTAGTGTTAACATAGGCTGCCTTCCAAAACCCAGAAATTTCTCATACCCAGAAATTGTAAACCCAGAAATCGCCTTCTTCCCTAACCCCTTCATACCCAGAAATCGCCTTCTTCCCTAACCCATACCCAGAAATCGCCTTCTTCCCTAACCCCTTCATACCCAGAAATCGCCTTCTTCCCTAACCCCTTCATACCCAGAAATCGCCTTCTTCCCTAACCCCTTCATACCCAGAAATCGCCTTCTTCCCTAACCCCTTCATACCCAGAAATCGCCTTCTTCCCTAACCCCTTCATACCCAGAAATCGCCTTCTTCCCTAACCCCTTCATACCCAGAAATCGCCTTCTTCCCTAACCCCTTGATACCCAGAAATCGGCTTCTTGTCCGAATCGCCTTCTTCCCTCCCTTCTTCTTGTTTGAATCTCCCTTGTCCGAATCGCCTTCTTCCCTCCCTTCTTCTTGTTCGCATCCCAAAGCCCGTGTCGTTCCTCCGCATCCCAAGTTCGAGCTGCTTCGCTTCGCTCCTTCTTCTTGTCCGAACCCTCCGCATCCCTGCTTCGCTCCACCGTGACGATCGCTATCTCTTAAGGTAAGTTATCTTCCTTTAATATCTTTTCATTTTCTGAAATCAATTTTTACTGAAATCGAGTCTTACTGAAAAAGCCCCAATTTGTATTGAAAACCCTAACTTGATTGCTGTTCATGTTCAATTAGGATAGTTAGGTACTGTGTTCATGTTTAACTGTTGATTTCTAGCATGTGTTAGTTCTTGTTCCATCTCGATCTCCATCATATATTTTTTAGAAAATCTGAATTTGAGGTTGTTTTGATTATTACGTTTACTAGCTGCTATCTGATTCTTCCATATTCAAACTATGTTTCATTAATGGAAGATGAATGCAACGTGTATTGTGATTTTTCACTGCTATCTGATATTGAATTACTTGCTGTTTTTGTTACAATCAAGTGAAGTGAGTTGTTATAGGGTTTAAGTTAGAGTTGCTCATAGCTTTAGAAAAGTTAGTTGCAGTTTTCTGTTATGGCAGTTAGTTGCAGTTTT
>NC_021162.2:2871584-2882445 GCF_000331145.2 Cicer arietinum
GGATCCATAAGGAACCTTCTTCATCTCTTCTTTGTCTTTCTCACTTGTAGGACATTTATCAGAATTCAATTTAAAACGAGTAACAAGTGGAGTACTAACAGGTTTGCAATTGCTCATGTTAAACCTCTCTAACACCTTCTCAATATAATTGTGTTGAGACAACCACAATTTATTATTCTTCCTGTCACGAGTAATTCTCATACCCAGAATTTGCTTTGCAGGACCTAAGTCTTTCATTGCAAAAGACTTGTTCAAATCTTTCTTTAAAAATTGAATCTTCTTAGTGTCATGACCAACAATCAACATGTCATCCACATATAATTAGAGAATAATATAATCACCATCAGAGAATTTCTTGATAAACACACAATGGTCAGAAGTAGTTTTACTATACCCATGTTTCTCCATGAGCCCATCAAATTTCTTGTACCATTGTCGAGGTGCTTGCTTGAGCCCATACAAACTTTTCTTTAATTTGCACACAAGATGCTCTTTACCTTTGACTTCGAAACCCTCTGGTTGCTCCATATAGATCTCTTCCTCCAAATCACCATGAAGGAAAGCAGTTTTCACATCAAGTTGTTCAACTTCTAGGTTCAAACTAGCTGCTAACCCAAGCACAACTCGGATAGAGGACATCTTCACCACAGGTGAAAAAATTTCATCAAAGTCAATACCTTTTCTCTGATTAAAACCTTTCACAACCAATCTTGCTTTGTATCTTGGTTGAGAACTATTATCTTCTGCCTTTATCTTATATACCCATTTGTTCTTGAGTGCTGTTCTACCATTAGGCAACTTTACCAAATTAAATGTGTGATTGTCATGCAAGGAATTCATCTCTTCTTGCATGGCCTTTAACCACTTTTCTTTATCAACATTTGTAATAGCTTTTTGATAGTATTATGGCTCTCCACTATCAGTGATCATCACATACTCATGTGGAGGATATCTTTGAGAAGGTTGACGTTCTCTAGTAGATCTTCTCAACTCAAACTCGACTGATGGCTCAACTGGAACCTGTTCATCATGGTGAGGCACATGATCATCAATTACATTCTCATCATCTACCTGTATATCTCCCCCTTCAACAAAGGTTTCTGCAGGGGGCTTATGTGAAACATTTTCAATGTAACTTTTGGAATTTGGTTTCTGTTTTTCAGTTTTATCAAAATCTTCAATAGTATGGTCTTCAAGAAATATCACATCTCTGCTTCTGATAATTTTCTTGTCAACCGGATCCCACAATCTATAACCAAATTCTTCATCACCATAATCGACAAATATACACTGTTTGGATTTACTATCAAGCTTGGACCTCTCATCTCTTGGAACGTGAACAAAACATATGCAACCAAAAACTCTCAAATGACGGTAAGAGACATCTTTCCCTGTCCACACTCTATTTGGAACATCACCATCAAGTGAAATAGAAGGATAAAGATTGATCAAATCCACTGCAGTTTTCATTGCTTCACCCCAAAAGGATTTCGATAATTTTGCATGAGAGAGCATACATCTGATTATGTCATTAATCGTACGATTCATTCTCTCTGCAACACCATTATGCTGAGGTGTCTTTGTAACTGTTTTCTCAAAGCTGACTCCATGTTCTCTATAATACTCTTCAAATGGACCTCTGTATTCGCCACCGTTATCTGATCGAACACATTTCAATTTCCTTCCCTTTTCTCTTTCAACACTTGCATGAAAGTGCTTGAAGACTCCAAATACCTGGTCTTTAGATTTCAAAGGAAATGCCCACACTTTTCTAGAGTGGTCGTCAATAAAAGTAACAAAATATGATGCACCACCAAGAGATTTACTATCCATCATACAAACATCAGTATGAACTAAATCAAAAATATTTTGCCTCCTATGAGGACCAGTATTATGAAAAGAAACTCTATATTGTTTTCCAGCAAAACAATGAGTGCAAGTTTTTAGAGACGTACCTTTCACAAGAAGAAAATTTTTCTTCGCAAGTATGTTGAGTCCTTTCTCACTCAAGTGACCGAGGCGCATATGCCATAAAT
Source organism: Cicer arietinum (assembly GCF_000331145.2). Taxonomy (NCBI): domain Eukaryota; kingdom Viridiplantae; phylum Streptophyta; class Magnoliopsida; order Fabales; family Fabaceae; genus Cicer; species Cicer arietinum. Next base: position 2,873,621 of record NC_021162.2, read on the forward strand.
CAGAAGATGCATCTTCAATTGCATTCACTTCTTCCTTGCATAACTTCGTAGACATCCTATAGAGAGAATTGGAACTTTGCTCATTTGCAACCACTAGGGACCCTTTGGTGATTTTACATATACAACCACCACCAAAGTAAGTGTGATAACCCTCAATATCCAAGGCTTTCACCGAAATCAAATTGAGACGAATATTAGGTACATGTCTAACATTCTTCAATTGAAGCTTGCAACCAATCCCAGTTTCAACCCAAACATCTCCCATACCGATAATTTAGCATACTCCTTCATCTCCCATTTTTACCATGCCAAAATCACCAACACTGTAAGATGAGAAGAAATCACGCCTAGGAGTCTTTCCCTTTATTGATCTCTCTTAAGGAACCTGCAATTTCTTTTTATGTGACCCGCTTTGCCACAATGATAGCATATCACTCCTTTTCTAGTCCTCGACTTGCTTTTTGACTTGCTACGACTTTCAGAGTTGTTGCGTCTATGGAAGTTTCTAGATTGACTTCTCCCCCGTGACTCTGTAACTAGTGCTTCTGACTTTGAGGAAGAACCAGTCAAACCACGTTCCTTTCTTCGAGTTTTTTCATTCAACATGCTCTCTTTAACTGTTGACATTTTCAACTTTCCACTTGGAGCTGAATTGGTCAACGTCACAACAAGGACTTCCCAATTATCAGGCAAGGAACTCAACAATAACAACGCTTGCAACTCATCATTTAATTTAATTTCTGCAGTTGTTAACCGATTCACTGTATTCTGAAAAATACTCATATGCTCTGCCATTGAATTCCCGTCTTTGTATTTCATATTCACCAGCTTCCGAATCAAGAATACTTTATTTTGCACATTCTTTCGTTCATACAACTCTTTTAATTTTTCCAACATCTTGTTAGCATCTATTTCAGTTTCAACATGTGGATACACACTAAGATCCAACCACTGCCTGATCAACGCCACTGCCTTTCTATTCATCTTCTTCTAGTCAACGTCTGATTTATTTGCGGGTTTAGCAGTGTCACCCTCAATAGGATCATACAAATCTTTACTGTATAACTTGTCTTCCATGAGAGTCTTCCCAAGTGTATAATTAGAAGAGTTGAGTTTAATCATATTGGGACCTTTATTTTCCTCCTCCATTTAAATGCACAAATCAAATAACTGAGCTCTGATATCACTTTGTTGGGAAAAACCATAGATAATTAGCAATAACTATCTCAATAATGCAGAATATTTTTCTCCCACCTGTGCAAATAAATGGCCAAACAGAAAATACAATTCTAGAGCAAAAATAATTGGCAGAAAATTAAATATGAGACAAACGCTATTTTTAACGTGGAAAACTTCCCTCAAATTGAGAGAATAAAAACCACAGAACCTAGTCCAGTAAAACTTTCACTATAATAATTAATGGGTACACAAAGAGTCTTCCTAATACAATAGGAAATATCAATCAACAATAACAATCCTATAACAACCTTCCAGTAAAGTGGGTATGCCAAAGTAACTCTCAGAGAAAATAAAACTACTCAAATTATATATTAAAGAAACAAACTCAGTGGTAGGAATAACATACTAATTTTGTAGATCAAACGGAGCAAGTTTGATACACACCTATTACCACCACCGGAACCAAACCCTTATTTTTCTTCTCTGGCAACCATTCTTCTTCCATTGTTTTTCTGTGTATTCTTAGGGATTTCTAAATCCCTTTTATTACCTTCAAGTGGGCCAAACCCATTAATTTTTTTTCCTTTTTCTTTTTATTTCAATAATAATAATAATAGTAAAATTGGTGGGTTCCACTTGAGGAGTGAGCCCACCCAAACACAGAAGAACCCCTTTTTTGTAGGATAAATGGTGTGCAATATTACAAATTACTTTAGCTCAAGAACTATGTTACTTGCATCATGACTTTTATTGTAATGAAACTAAAGTTATCTTCTAATTATTTGAAGTTAGTCAAATTATTGATTTTTTATTAAGCTCCATGTGATGAGGGCACATCTAGTGGTCTTGATGGATAAAAACAACTATGATGAATCAAATTAATTTCTTGTTAAGCTTCTACAAATGATGAGCCAAGCAATATGACATTTGATATACAATTGGAGAAAACGTTTCATCTTGTTACTTGAAAATAAAAATAATTGCTACATTTTGTTCAAAGCCTTCCAATAAAGTAATCTTCAAAATTACTTACATAATACTTTGAATGCTAAAAAATTTATTGTAATTATTGAAAAGCCACAAGATGACATAAATTATGTCGAACAAACATTTATATCTTTGCGTCTCACAAATGAACTCAATTATTACAATTTACAAGGATGTTGTAACAAAGATCTAGATGTTCATCTCTGATTGTTAGTCCATATATCACTTAATGAATTAATCTGGAAAGATTGGTTTTAAAATTTGATTGAGATAACCTTTCTTCAACTGATGTTGGAAAGAAGATATCAAAAAATCATATTACTTGTGAAACCATTGAATCATTTTCTGTGTGGTTGACCAAAGATTTTGATTAGAAAAAAAAAATTTAAGTTAAAAGCAAAAGAAAATATATTTATCAAAATATTTTTTTTGGACAACATACCAAAATATTTATTGGAAACCAACTTTAATGTTTGACACCGTGTGTATGGTTGCAACATGGGTGATCACCATGTGTGTGGGTATACCACACTTTCTCTGGTCTTGTCGTTTTGCCATTACTACTTGTCTAAATCCTTTAATTGAAAAGATTGTGCACAAAAACATATTGTAGTACTTATTTTAATCTACAAGGAACGGGACATTTTCCAAATTGTCTATCAAAGGTCATCTTGCTTGACCCATTATCTGTAGAATATCAATAAGTTGGTAATTCCATTTTCATCATAGTTGTTCGTACTCATCGCAACCACCAGATGTGCTGACAATTTCACTCCCCAACACATGGAGCTTAATACATAATTCTTACTTTGACTAGACTCAAATTATTCGGAGACAACTTAACCATCATTGTTGTTAAAGCCATCATGCAAGAAGTATACTCCTCCAAACAAAGCACTTTTTAATATTCCATGTCATTTATCCTTTCAAAAAAGGCTTCAATTTCTTCTATAGATACACAAAGAAATGACTTATATGCAGCCAATTGTCTTTACCATATAATCCTATGATGACACAAAAACAAGATTGAGTTCTCCATTATTGGCAAGTTGAGTAATAATATTGTAAATAGACTGGGTCTGCCTCCATTGTAGTCTTCAAAGTATGTTTACGTGGATCACTAAATTCTACACTCGCAATGAGTATTTCCAAATGAATTGAACTAGCAATAGGGGAAAATCGAAAAGGCCAAGGGAGGTAGCTCAAATTTATTCCCCTATATCCTTTCCATTTGCAAGTGAGGTTGACAATGTCCCCATAGTTTTTGAAACTCACCTATATTATTATCCCATCCCTTATTTTTATGTTATAAAAGATAATATAACATAGTTTATGGGATTGAAGTGAGCAAACTGACAATTCTTTATATAACTTTTTGTATTTTTTATTTTGAAAATATTTTCTTGGTGTTTGTATATCCACACTCAAACATTATTATTAGATAAAGATAAAATATAACATAACCATACATGGTGTCCACCCGTGTTGCACGCGCACACATGCAATGTTAAACATTAAAATTAGTGTTCAAATAATATTTTGGTAAATTTTACCTAAAAAAGGACATTTTGGTAAATATATTTTCTTTTACTTTTAATCCTAATGATTTTTTACTTTTTAATCATCACAAACATATACTACATTATACTTTTAGTTCTTGTTGTTTTATTTTAATTTTTATATAATTTATTTATATTATATTTGATTTTTATAATATATAGAATATTTAATTTTTGTTTGTTTAATATAATGCATCTAAAAAATAAAATAAATATTACAAATATATTACATAATTGAATTTTTTTATAAAAAAATACTAAAATAATATACACAATTGATTCAAATAATTTGGAGCCAATTTCATCGTGCAAGAAGCATACTTCCTCAAACAAAGCAATTTGAAATATTCCACAATATTTATCCTATCAAAAAAGCTTCAACTTCTTTTATTGATACATAAAGAAATGAATTATGAGCAGCCTCTAAATATACAAACATATATTAAATTATCTTTATAATATAATCCCTTGAAGGCACACAAATAAGAGTGGATTCTCCATTCTTGACATTGAATAGTAGTGTAAATAGACTTGGTCACTGACTCCATCATTGAATAGTAGTGTAAATAGACTTGGTCACTGACTCCATCGTAGTCTTTAAAGGATGTTTATGTGCATCACTAAATTCTACACAAGCAATAAGTATTTCCAAAAGAATTGAACGAGCAGTAGTGGAAAATTGAAAAGGCCAAAAGTTCGATCAACGGTACCAAAGTCTTAGCACTTTACTACAGTTCCACCTAGGGCTGTGCAAAAAAACCGGTTTTGAGACCCAAATCCAAAACCGGATCCAAAACCATTTTTAATAACCGGTTAAAATAATATGGATATAAACCGGTTTATTTAAAACCGGTTGGATAACCACCCACATTTTATTTTTGGATTTGGATTTAAACCAGATTTTATCCACTCAATTCCCAAATTCCAATCTCAGAACCCTAAATCCCCAAAACCCTCAAAAGCATTTTCCAGCAGCGTTTTCCGGCAATCTTTCCTTCCGGCAAACCGACATTCCATCTTTGAAGCACCTTCCTTCCTTCTTTCTCCAACGTTTAACACATTTGGTTCGTTTCTATTCATCCTTACTAAGTTTTTTCTGTTGTTTATTCTTCTTAGTTTCTTCGAAGAATCGTCAATGGCAAATCGCCATGGCTTCGGAGAAACCCGTTGAGATAATAAAGGGAAAGTTGATTACATCCCTTTATTACGATAATAAAATCTAATCAATCTGAACAGAAAAATGATTACATGTTTACTACATCATGGATCTACATAATCACACAAAGGGATTTATTGTTGCTTGAAAATCAAATTCCTATGTTTGTATTAGAGGAATTACACAAAAGGGTGTTATTAGATTATGGTAGCGACAATGAAAATGAAAGATGTGTTAGTTTTATTGAGCTTGCGTTTAATTACTTTGAAACTGAATGTTCTCAACGACCATATCCTTATTGATGATTTTGCAGTCTATTGAAAAGAGTGGGGATAGGGGTTGTAAGAGTATACCAATTTTATGTTAAAGACCCATCAAAATATAAGTACCTAACCTTAGAGCATATGACATAATCTGGCAGCTATCCCATTTTATTGAATAAAATTAACAAGTTCCAATCATGAATGTCATCTTCCAATCTACCCTTTAACCCCAAATTGCACTTTCATTCTCCCCAAACATATTGCACTCTATTGATGTTGAAAAAGCTCATGAAGATAGCAAGTGAGGATAAGTTGCAAAATAGAAAAGCAAGTGAACTGATGCAACTACCACAAATGTAATGTTCAAAGAGGTTTTCAAAAACCTCTTACAAGTAAATATTACTTTCACTTCCAAATAAACTTGTTCTATTAGTTATTTTATAACATTTAATATAAAAATCAAGTATACTTATTTTGAAATTCATTTTGGTTATGGCTAAAATTAACTATATTGGTGAGAGAATGTAGATCCTTATTGAACTGAACTCCGAGATCAAATATTGGTTGTACAATTCTTCTCATCCTTTTCTTGTTAATTTTTGTTGCTAATTTTTACTGCATAATTGTGTTTGGCTACTGCATTTCAAGTTTGTACAATTCTCTCTTTGAGGTTTGTTGCAATTTTGCATTTCTGCTTTTTTGTTACTGCTGCTAATTTATAAAATAGTTTAGAGCTTTAATATATTGTCCAAAGGATAAATATTGAGCAATCCATTGATTATATTTGAATATTTTAAGTTTTTTTCTACTCAAATATATGTGGTTAAATTTTTTATAGTGCATAACTTAGATTAGGGGAGGGAAACTCTGTATGCAAATCCAATAAATTTGGGTCAGCATAAATTATTGGGCTAGCTTAAAATTCCATATTTGAGAAGAAAAAAGAGTGAACATTGATTCAACCCTTCAATTTTTTGGTTTTTTTAATTATATTTTAGCTTACAGCACTGTAATTCAACCATTAAATTTTTTGGTTTTTTTTATTATATTCTAGTTTACAACAACCAATCTAATATTTTATTCAAACTAGGTGGATTGGACAAAAAATATTCGATTATTTTTTGTATTCTTTTTGGTGATTGTTCATCTATCCATTAGTGTTTGCTCATAATGTGTTAAAAGCACTAACAAATTATAGTTTTTGATAGCATTATTCGTTCCATTTTTCATTATCAAATTTCCATTTTCCACTATTGGACTGGAGCTTCTGGTATATTATGTTTTTTTGGGAGTGAGCATCCACTTTTCTGTTCCTCTATGTGTTTAAATACATGTCTAATTTGGTCGATTAAATTATATTTAAAATATATATATTTGAAACCAATATTTGACACTATTTGATATACTGTAAATTCAATTAAGTGTTGAATACCAACAAAAATAGGCACTTGGCAAGTTCATATGAGATCATTGTAATTACGGTTTTTAAAGCTTTGGCTTTCAAAAATACAATAGTTTGATTCATAGAATAAGGAAGCGTGTTGGTTCTTTACACCTTGAACATTAGTTTGTACCTTGAACATTTTAAGTTCAATAACTATCTTCATTATTATTGCAGCAACCTGTAACATTACATCAAGATGGGTGATCAATCCGAGACAGTCGATTTGTTTGTTTCTCCTCCACCAATTGTCCCGAACACAACTACTATGTTACCACCTAGAACCAAAGGTCGTAAAAATCAATCGTTTGTTTGGAATGATTTCACAGTAGATCCTAACTTGGATGGGACATCTATTTGCAACCATTGTAGCAAGAAGCTCAAGTGTGATAATGGGACGAGTTCAATGATACAACATTCAAAGGGATGTAAGAAAAACCCCAATAGCGAGTTTGACCAGAGGAAGAGAACATTGGATGCAATGAATGTTGAAGGTCATACTATTTCTTCCCCTTCAGTGCCTAGGTTTGATCAAGAAAAATTATGATATTTACTCGTGAAGATGTTTATAGACATGGAATTGCATTTTCGACAAGTGGAACATCCAGATTTTCAAGAATTTGTAAGTGGCTTAAATCCAAAATTCAATCTTATATCACGCACTACACTTGCACGCGATACTTTGTTGTTATGGGAGGTAGAAAAGTTAAAATTGAAAAACTATATGTCCCAACACTGCCAAAAGGTTTGCCTCACTGCCGACACATGGACATCTATTCAAAATTTGTCTTATATGTGTGTCACGTTGTTGACAATAATTGGAACTTGCAAAATAAGGTTCTAACATTTTGCTAAGTCCCAGGTCACACGACAGATGTTATGACAAACACAATTGATGCGTGCTTGACTGATTGGGGGCTGAATCGTGTTTTGACTGTGACACTTGACAATGCCTCATCAAATGATCTTGGAATCAAACAATTGAAGAAAAGACTAATGTCTTGTAACAACTTGGTTTTTAATGGAGAGTACATGCATATGCATTGTTGTGCGCACATCTTAAATATCATTGTTAGTGAGGGGTTGAGTGATTTGGACATGTCAATTTTAAGGCTTCGTGCTGCTGTGAAATATGCTAGGTCTTCTTCTTATAGGTTTGCGAAATTTAAACCATGTGTAGAACGGTCAAACTCTGAATACAAAGGTCTAGTTTGTCTTGACGTGGAAACTAGGTGGAACTCAACATATTTAATGTTAGACTCGGCTTTGAAGCATCAAAAGGCATTTGAAGTGCTTGAAATTCATGATCCTAAGTATTCTGAGGAACTACTTAAGGGGAAGGGGAAAGGTGTGCCTACTGGTTTAGATTGGGCGAAAGCACAATCAATTATGCCATTTTTAAAAATGTTTTACGATGCCACCTTACGAATATCTGGTTCCTCCTATGTTGCCTCTAATATGTATATGTTAGAGGTTTTTGGAATAGGTGAAAAAATACTTAAAATGTGCAACTCCAAGGATATGTGCTTAAAAGTAATGGCTGATAGGATGAAAACAAAGTATGACAAATATTGGGGAAAATATGAAAATTTGAACATGTTGTTGTTGATTTCTTCTGTCTTAGACCCCAGGAACAAATTAAAGTTTGTCAATTGGTTGATCACTCAAAACTTTAATTCATTTGATGCAACCAAATTAAAAGATTTGTTGAAAACTCGTTTGGATGAACTGATTCTGGAGTATAGTGGTGTTGGAGAAGGATTCCAAAGTGAATCACAATCGACTGAATTTGATTTAAGTGGTAAGGAAGATCTTTACTCTAGTTTGTACTGCTAGTTGGCTTAAAGGATTGCGTAAATCGTCTTCAATAAGTGATTCACTTTTAGTTGAGGATTTCAAGGAGCTTGAGATTTTAGAGGAAGGTAACATTGTATATGCTTTAATAGTTGAATATAAATTAATAATTGTTAAATTATGATTTGATAAGTAACTGTTTTTTTTTACTTCAGAAATAACTTCTATGAAATTTGGCGGTGCTTGTTCGGTTCATGTTTCTCTTGGTGAAGATTGAGAATTGAAATGACAGGGACTCTGACTTTTAGAGAAGGGCTTTTAGGACGTATAGCTTACATTAAATTACATGTGAGGTATGAATTGAATTTAAATTACATTAAATTTGAAGTGATTAGGGAAATTGATGAGAATGAAAATTTCAACTTGGATGCAGAGGATGCAAAGTT
>NC_021162.2:2882746-2885115 GCF_000331145.2 Cicer arietinum
GGCTTTTAGGACGTATAGCTTACATTAAATTACATGTGAGGTATGAATTGAATTTAAATTACATTAAATTTGAAGTGATTAGGGAAATTGATGAGAATGAAAATTTTAACTTGGATGCAGAGGATGCAAAGTTTGGATTTTTCAATTTCAATTTGAAGCCACTGCTGCTAATGGTATGTTTCTTTATGTAACTCATTTTGACTTTTTTCGTTTAAATCTGAATACTTTATGCAATTTACAAATATTTGGTTTTGAAATTTTGGAAATTAGCATCTAAACACATTGAGAAGGCATAATTTTTATTGTTGAGAAGTGATTTTAGGAGTCCTAATTCCTAATAGTCCTCTGATTTGGTGAATGACATAAAATAGTGCTGCAAGTGGATGTACATGATGACAAAACAAAGAAAAAAGCCATAAAGGCAATCTCCAATATTTCAGGTATATATGGAATTTCAATCTCTTATATTTTATTTTCTATTTCATGCTTATAAACCATGCATGGTTTTTGCAGGTGTTGAGTCAGTGTCTATGGATTTGAAGGAGCATAAATTACCCTTAACTGGAGACATAGTATTGTTGGCTTCATGCTTGAAGACTTAATTACATTTTGAACATTACATTTTGTTTTTATTAAATAAGAGTATTTCAATATTAATGTTGACTCTTCTTCTTCTTCATCAGTAGATGACAATGATCTGATTAGTTGGGATATGTCATGCTTATTTAAATGAAATCATTCTCATTAATCAATGTGTTTAGATGCTAATTACATCTCCAAACTCACTTAATGATTTTTGAAATATTGGAAATTCATTGTGTGACTTGAACTATTCATTAAATTACATTTTTTTTGTAATTGTTCTTGATATAGTTAGTATATGACTTTTGAAGGGAGATGCTTTAAAAATTTACTTATATTTTGTGATTTTGAGTTGGTTTGAGAATTTTATCGATTTTTTATAAATAATCGGTTTTTAAACTATGCCTAAATTGTTTTTTAAAAATGGATATTTAAAAATAGCCAAATTGTAACTAATTTTGAGAAAAAATCGATTTTAAAATTGATTTTTTAAAATTGGTTGCATAAAAAAACCCGGTTATTTAACCATAACTAGTTTTACAATTGGTTTTATAACCAGTTTTAAACCAAATAATGGATTTAGTTATAAATCCAAATCCATATATTGGTTTTTAAATGGATATGGTTTGGTTATTTTTTAAAACCAACCATGCACACCCCTAGTACTACCACATATAATTTTAAACTAATATGATATAAGATAAAGAATAACTAGAATAAAATTGATGAATCATTATACTTTTTGGTTGACGAAACAAGTTGTTTTTATAGGTGCAGTTGATGTGTTAAAAACTGGAAAGATATTTTGTTGGGTGAGCTCACTCTCCAAGTGGAACCCACCAATTTTACTAATATTATTATTATTATTGAAATAAAGAAAAAAGAAAAAAAGTTTTTAATGGGCTTGACCCACTTGAAGGTAATAAAAAAGATTTAGAAATCTCTAAGAGATATACAAACAAACAACGGAAGAAGAACGGTTGCCAGAGAAGAAAAATAAGTGTTTGGTTCCTGTGGTGGTAGCAAACTTGCTCCGTTTGATCTACAAATTTAGTATGTTATTCCTACCACTGAGTTTGTTATTTTAATATATAGTTTGAGTAGTTTTATCTTCTCTGATAGTTACTTTGGCATACCCACTTTAGTGGAAGGTTGTTATAAGGTTGTCATAGGGTTGTTATTGTTGATTGATATTCCCTATTGTTATTAGGAAGACTCTTGGTGTACCCATTAATTATTATAGTGGAAGTTTTACTGGACTAGGTCCCGTGGTTTTTATTCTCTCAATTTGAGGGAAGTTTTCCACGTTAAAAATGTGATTGTCTCATATTTAATTTTCTGCCAATTATTATTGCTCTTGGAATTGTATTTTTTGTTTGGCCATTTATCTGCACAGGTGAGGGAAAAAAATATTCCGCATTATTGAGATAATTATCGCTAATTATCTCTGGTTTTTTCCCAACAAAGTGGTATCTAGAGCTCGGTTATTTGATTTGATTTGTGACGTTGACCAATTCAGCTCCAAGTGGAAAGTTGAAAATGTCAACAGTTAAAGAGAGCATGTTGAATGAAGAAGCTCGAAGAAAGGAACGTGGTTTGGTTGGTTCTTCTTCAAAGTCAGAAGCACTAGTTACAGAGTCACGGGGGAGAAGTCAATCTAGAAACTTCTATAGACGGGACAACTCTGAAAGTCGTAGCAAGTCGATGACTAGAAAGGAAGTGATATGCTATCATTGTGGCAAAGCGGGTCACATAAAAAGAAATTGCAGGTTCCTTAAGAGAGATCA
>NC_021162.2:2885849-2889193 GCF_000331145.2 Cicer arietinum
AGAGAACATGGAATCAGGTTTGAGAAAACAGTTCCAAAGACACCTCAACATAATGGTGTTGCAGAGAGAATGAATCATACGATTAATGACAGAATCAGATATATGCTCTCTCATGCAAAATTATCGAAATCCTTTTGGGGTGAAGCAATGAAAACTGCAGTGGATTTGATTAATCTTTCTCCTTCTATTCCACTTGATGGTGATGTTCCAAATAGAGTGTGGACAAGGAAAGATATCTCTTACCGTCATTTGAGATTTTTTGGTTGCAAATGTTTTGTTCACATTCCAAGAGACGAGAGGTCCAAGCTTGATAGTAAATCCAAACAGTGTATATTCGTCAGTTACGGTGATGAAGAATTTGGTTATAGATTGTGGGATCCGGTTGACAAGAAAATTATCAGAAGCCGAGATGTGATAATACTTGAAGACCAGACTATTGAAGATTTTGATAAAGCTGAAAAACAGGAACCAAATTCCATAAGCTACATTGAAAATGTTGCGCCTAAGCCCCCAACAGAAACCTTTGTTGATGGGGGAGATATACAGGTAGATAATGAGAATGTAACTGATGATCATGTGCCTCACCATGATGAGTAGGTTCCAATTGAGCCACCAGCCGAGTTTGAGTTGAGAAGATCTACTAGAGAACATCAACCTTCTCAAAGATATCCTCCACATGAGTATGTGATGATCACTGATAGTGGAGATCTAGAGTATTATCAAGAAGCTATTACAAATGTTGATAAAGAAAAGTGGTTAAAGGCCATGCAAGAAGAGATGAATTCCTTGCATGAGAATCACACATTTGATTTGGTAAAGTTGCCTAATGGTAGAAAAGCACTCAAGAATAAATGGGTATACAAGATAAAGACAGAGAATAGTTCTCAACCAAGATACAAAGCAAGATTGGTTGTGAAAGGTTTTAATCATAGAAAAGGTATTGACTTTGATGAAATTTTTTCACCTGTGGTGAAGATGTCCTTTATCCGAGTTGTGTTTGGGTTAACAACTAGTTTAAACCTAGAAGTTGAACAACTTAATGTGAAAACTGCATTCCTTTATGGTGATTTGGAGGAATAGATCTATATGGAGCAACCAGAGGGTTTCGAAGTCAAAGGTAAAGAGCATCTTGTGTGCAAATTAAAGAAAAGTTTGTATGGGCTCAAGCAAGCACCTCGACAATGGTACAAGAAATTTGATTATTTCATGGAGAAACATGGGTATAGTAAAACTAATTCTGACCATTGTGTGTTTATCAAGAAATTCTCTGATGGTGATTATATTATTCTCTTATTATATGTGGATGACATGTTGATTGTTGGTCATGACACTAAGAAGATTCAATCTTTAAAAAAGATTTGAACAAGTCGTTTGCAATGAAAGACTTAGGGTCTTGCAAAACAAATTTTGGGTATGAGAATTACTCGTGACAGGAAGAATAATAAATTGTGGTTATCTCAACACAATTATATTGAGAAGGTGTTAGAGAGGTTTAACATGAGCAATTGCAAACCTGTTAGTACTCCACTTGCTACTCATTTTAAATTGAAATCTGATAAATGTCCTACAAGTGAGAAAGACAAAGAAGAGATGAAGAAGGTTCCTTATGCATCCGCAGTTGGTAGTTTGATGTATGCTATGGTATGCACAAGGCCATATATTGCCCATGCAGTTGGAGTTGTTAGTCGATTTCTCTCTAATCCTGGTAAAGATCGTTGGCAAGCAGTGATGGATTTTCAGATACCTTTGAGGCACTTCCGAAGTGTGTTTATGCTATGGAGGTGGTGAACCGGTGTTGGATGGCTACACATATGCAGATATGGCAGGTGATCTTGATTCTAGAAAATCTACTTCTAGTTATATGATGACGTTTGCAGGGGGAGCCGTGTCTTGGCAATCAAGACTACAAAAGTGTGTTGCTTTGTCCACTACTGAAGCTGAATACATTGCAGCAACTGAAGCTTCCAAAGAACTCTTGTGGATGAAGAAATTCCTACATGAGTTAGGCCTCAAGCAAGATAAGTTTGTGTTATTCTGTGACAGTCAGAGTGCGATCCATCTCAGCAAGAATTCGACTTTTCATGCAAAGTCGAAGCATATTGAAGTCTGGTATCATTGGATACGAGATGCACTGGAAATGAAGTCATTTTTAATTGAGAAGATTCATATTGATGAGAATGGTTCAGATATGATGACAAAGACCTTGCATGTGTCGAAGATGATATGCTGTAGAAAGAAAGCTGACATGGTTGAGCAGTACCTTCCCACTTGAGTCGTGAGGGGAGATTTGTTGGGTGGGCTCACTCCCCAAGTGGAACCCACCAATTTTACTATTATTATTATTATTATTGAAATAAAAATAAAAAGAAAAAAAAGTTTTAATGGGCTTGGCCCACTTGAAGGTAATAAAAAGGATTTAGAAATCCCTAAGAGATATACAAACAGACAACGGAAGAAGAACGGTTGCCAGAGAAGAAAAATAAGGTTTGGTTCCAGTGGTGGTAACAGGTGTGTAGCAAACTTGCTCCATTTAATCTTCAAATTTAGTATGTTATTCCTACCACTGAGTTTGTTAGAAGAAAAAAAAGGGTTTGGTTCCAGTGGTGGTAACAGGTGTGTAGCAAACTTGCTCCGCTTTATCTACAAATTTAGTATGTTATTCCTACCACTGAGTTTGTTATTTTAATATATAGTTTGAGTAGTTTTATCTTCTCTGATAGTTACTTTGGCATACCCACTTTAGTGGAAGGTTGTTATAAGGTTGTTATAGGGTTGTTATTGTTGATTGATATTCCCTATTGGTATTAGGAAGACTCTTGGTGTACCCAATAATTATTATAGTGGAAGTTTTACTGGACTAGGTCCCGTGGTTTTTATTCTCTCAATTTGAAGGAAGTTTTCCACGTTAAAATTGTGTTTGTCTCATATTCAATTTTCTGCCAATTATTATTGCTCTTGGAATTGTATTTTCTGTTTGGCCATTTATCTGCACAGGTGGGGGAAAAATATATTCCGCATTATTGAGATAATTATCGCTAATTATCTCTGGTTTTTTCCAACATATTTGACATTTTTTCATATTCAGTATGTTTAAGTTTTATTGGTAAGCTCTTTAATACAATCACTACAAGAAAAACACTATTTTGTGGCCAACTTTATAAATATTTTGTGGCCGAATAAAACCCTCACAAATTAGTGACCGAAAAAGCCCTCACAAATACCAAAATTGAAATTGGTCTTTATTTGTGGCTGAAAAAGCCCTCACAAATTTTTAAACATTTAACTGGATTTTGTGGCTGCCTAAGCCCTCACAAAATCACAACGTTGTGATTTTGTGAGGGCTT
>NC_021162.2:2889204-2891580 GCF_000331145.2 Cicer arietinum
TTTTCCCAGCCACAAAAAATAAATTTTGTGAGGGGCAAAGCCATCACAAATGACTGAAGTGAGATGTCCATTTGTGGCTGAATAGGCCGCCATAAAGGATCAAGCATACCCTATATATATTACTCCACTCCTCTTTCATTTTTTCACTTCTAACTTCTCTTTAAAACCTCCTTCTAACTATTCTCTCCACCTTCTCTCTACACAAAATATTCACCAAGCTTGATTTAATTTTGGTAAGTATATATTATATTATATATATAGTTTTTTAATTATATTTTTTGATTTGATTTAAGTAATTAATATTATTGAATTTTTTTTATACAGTGGTTGTTAATTACTTCGAAGACTTGTAAGCATCGTACGTGAGTGAAAGCTTCAAGTCAGACGCTACTCGGCATCAAGTTAGTATTTTATATATTTTAAATTTAGATACATATTAATATAGTTTATTGATTGTTAGTGTTGATATTTTTTGTTAGTCTTGATTATTAAAAAAATATCATTTAAAATTTTATATAGGTTTATATAAATGATATAGTCTTGATAATAATTTATTATATTGTTTGCAAATTAATTAATAATCCCCTAATTGACATATATGCCAAAGTTATTGATTTTAATATAACTATTTTAAATAAAAAAAAAACATTATTAAAATTTATGATATTAATTATTATTTTTTGTTATAAGTATTGATACACACACATATATATATATAGTTTATTTTTTGTTAGTATTGATATTTTTTGTTAGTCTTGATTATTAAAAAAATATAATTTAAAATTTTATTTCGGTTTATATAATTATTGTATTGATAATAATTTATTATATTGTTTGCAAATGCATGCTCCCCTAATTGACATATAAATTGTATGTCAAAATTTATATATAATGCTTTTGAAAAATAAAACAATTAATATATAAAACATCGATGTTTTTGGAAGTCTTCAATAGTCTTCAATAGATTTTTGAAAAGACTAGATACATCGATGTTTTATATATTAATTGCTTTATTTTTCAAAAGCATTATGTATAAATTTTGACATACAATTTATATGTCAATTAGGGGAGCATGCATTTGCAAACAATTTATATGACCCTTAGACAAGCTTTGAAGGTTCTTGAACTTTCAAGATTCAATTATAAGTACAGTTGAATCTAGTCTTTGTCAAAGACCAATATGGTTTGAATGTTATCCAAATT
Source organism: Cicer arietinum (assembly GCF_000331145.2). Classification (NCBI taxonomy): domain Eukaryota; kingdom Viridiplantae; phylum Streptophyta; class Magnoliopsida; order Fabales; family Fabaceae; genus Cicer; species Cicer arietinum. The sequence continues at coordinate 2,890,408 of NC_021162.2, forward strand.
TTTCTTTGTCTTTAAAAGACCCAAACATCGCAAATTCTCTCATGTTACAAATCAAAACTCATAATTACAAAATGATAGAAGGATCTATTCCTGTAGCTATTATTTACAGAGTCCATTACAAAGCAATGTTTTCAGCCTTTACTGCAACAAAAAATATTGAAAACAAAAAGGGCGAAACACTATTTTTACAAACTGATCTAACAAAAGCAAACACTGTTATTCCAAAAACTATCATTTGGAAAGATATTGATCTTCCTGAAGAATGGATCCTAGAAGGAGCTGTTAGACCACAACCTCTTGAACAGTCAAAACCAAACAACAATCTTAAAGAAGTCATACAATACAATGATGGTAGGGTAAAACTAAGTTTTTCAAGAACTTCTAGTGCCAGGTACTATGATGCTAGTTCCTCCAGACCACCTCCAATCACACAATTGCCTCAAAAATTAGAAAACTTTACAAAACCACGTTTTTCATGTTCCAGCATACCAAATGCTTCCTTTAAAAATGTTGACTATTCCACAAATATACCTCACCAAATTTATACAGCACCTCAACACACTAATGAGGAACAACAAAACATTTCTCCACCTACTTCGCCGTCTTTTTCTGCTATAACTGAAAATGTTGTTAATGAATTAAACGTCATAGAAAAGGCATTTGAAGTTGATAAAACTATTCTCCATAATGATTTTTATGCTTCCAAAAATACAGATAAGAGAACATGGTTCTTCAAAAACTTTCTAAAACAAAGAAAACAAATTCAGAATGAATTTTATGAATTCATTTTACAAAATAAAACTCATATTTTAATTTTTGAATGGTTTGAAATTTATGCAACACAAAACCAAATTTCTTACCCTTTCAAACAAAATCAAAGTTTTGTTTATCCCATAACCACAAGAAATAAAACTGCGGAATGGGATTTGGCAACTGGATTAAAAATTCAGTCTGAACACCCACCTTTAAGACAAATCATAATAACACACCTTGAAAAACAAGTAGAAGCCGCCCCTTTCAAAATCCCAAGTGATAGTTCAGAAAAAGATATACAAAATATCCTTCAACAAAATAATTTCACAAATGTCCATCTTAGTACGATAGCAAAACAATTAACTAAGATAGAAGAAAATCAACAAAATTCTACTGTCTCTCCGATTGAGACAACTGATC
>NC_021162.2:2891801-2892905 GCF_000331145.2 Cicer arietinum
TCAACCTTTAGCCATGGTCACAGCACCAGACTTAGGTATTGAAAATAGACCTAATGTCCTCTCTCAATCCAAATTCAATGCCAACACTGTCTACGAATGGAACATAGATGGCATGTCCGAATACAACATCTTAAGCCAACAAATGACAATGGCATCAAATGCTTACAAAACCCAAGCCAATACACCTGACAAATCCATAACTGAACTACTAATAGCAGGATTCTCAGGCCAACTCAAAGGATGGTGGGATTACCATCTCAGTCCCTCTCAACACCTAGAAATTTTGAACGCAATTCAAACCACAGAGGAAGGAATTCCTATCCTCGACGAAATAGGAAACCCAATACCTAATGCAGTAGCAACACTAATACACACAATTAGCTTGCACTTCAGAGGTGATCCATCACACATAAAAGACAAAAATGCAGAACTCTTATCTAACCTTAGATGTAAAAAACTTTCTGAGTTCCAATATTACAAAATACTTTTCTAACCAGAGTCATGCTAAGAGAAGACTCAAACCAACCTTTCTGGAAGGAGAAATTCCTTGCAGGACTCCCAACCCTTTTAGGAGAAAAGGTTAGAAACAAAATCAAATAAGTCTATGGGGTAAACCAAATCCCATATAACCATTTAACTTATGGGGAATTGGTTAGCTTTATTCAAAAAAAAGGTCTGAAAATCTGTCAAGATTTAAAACTCCAAAAACATCTAAAATGGGAAATGAAAAGAACTAGACAAGAACTAGGTTCTTTTTGTAAACAATTTGAAATATCCATGACAAATATTTCGAAAGACTGTCAAGGGTCTTGTTCTAAACCTTATAGAAAACCTCGCACAAAATCTTTCACCAAACCAGACAGACTTGAGTTCTATAAAAAATCTAGACCCCAAAATTCTTACAATCAAAGAAAACCAAATTTTTACAAGAAAAAACCCTTCCAAAATAAGTTTGAACCTCAAAGTTCAAAACAAATAACTTGTTATAAGTGTGGCCAAACAGGACACATCTCAAGATATTGCAAGAGAAACAAAAAACTCCATAAATTAAAAATCGATGAACAAATAATTCAAAAAATAGAGGCAATACTTTTAGAAACTTCT
>NC_021162.2:2893385-2895270 GCF_000331145.2 Cicer arietinum
ATTAAAATTGTAAAACAAGAGTTAAAAACTCTTAAACAAAAACAAGAAATTGATTCAAACATTCTTCAAAATCTTATTTCCCAGGCACAAAATCAAACCTCTTCTGACCATGAACAGGATGAAGAAGAAGGAGAAAATGAAGAATATTCTAACAAAATTGAAAATTTAGAAGAAATCCCAGAGGATTTCTTGTTCGTTTTAAGAACAGTAACCACAAGAAAATATTAAATCAAAATTAATTTAGTTTTTTCTGAAGATTTCAAATTTGAAACAATTGCACTTTTTGATACTGGAGCAGATTTAAATTGCTTAAAAAGTAGCATTGTACCAAACAGATTTTTACAAAAGTCTAATGAAAAACTTGTTGCAGCCAACAACGGCAACATGATTATAAAAAGTAAAACTGAAGCTTCCATTAAAAATGGTAATGTTTCAATCAAAACTCCTTTTGTTTTATTTGAAAATATTACTCATACTGTCATTTTAGGGACTCCTTTCATTAACATGATAACTCCCTATTCAGTCAATTACGACAGTATTTCTTGCAAAACAAAAGAAGCCAAAATTATTTTCCCTTTTATTGAAAAACCCAGAACAAAGAATTTAAATCTTTTAAAAGCTTGCTCTGTTTACAACACTGAATTAAATTGTTTAATTCAAGGGAAAGAAAAACATTTATATTTCCTAAAACAAGATGTTTCTTTTCTCAAAACTGAACAACAATTACAAAATAGTTTCGTAAAACAAAAAATTTCAGATCTCCAAAAAAGAATTGAAAACGAAATCTGTTCAGATTTACCAAATGCTTTTTGGAACAGAAAACAACATATGGTAGACCTACCATATGAAAATGACTTTTCCGATAAACAAGCCCCAACGAAAGCTAGACCTATCCAAATGAATTATGAACTTGAAACACATTGCAAAATAGAAATCCAAGACTTAGAACAAAAGTCACCTTGGAGTTGTGCAGCCTTCTATGTGAACAAAAATTCTGAAATAGAAAGAGGCACACCTAGGCTAGTCATAAACTACAAACCTTTAAACAAAGCTTTAAAATGGATTCGTTACCCGATTCCAAACAAAAAATATCTTTTACAAAAACTACCCTCTTCATCTGTATTTTCAAAATTTGACATGAAATTAGGATTTTGGCAATTACAAATTGATCCAAAAGATCGATATAAAACAGCTTTTACTGTCCCTTTTGGTCAATATGAGTGGACGGTAATGCCCTTTGGATTAAAGAATGCCCCTTCAGAGTTCCAAAGAATTATGAATGAAATCTTTAATCCATTCTCAAAATTTTGCATTGTCTATATTGATGATGTCTTAATATTCTGTGAAACCATTGAACAACATTTCAAACATCTTAGAACATTTTTAATGATTACTAAGAAAAATGGATTAGTTGTTTCAAAATCCAAAGTTTCTCTTTTTCAAACAAAAATCCGTTTCCTAGGACATTATATTTCTCGGGGTACTATCACCCCTATTGAAAGTTCCCTATCTTTCGTAGATAAATTTCCTGACAAAATCCTTGACAAAACACAATTACAAAGGTTTTTAGGATCTTTGAACTACATATTAGATTTCTGTCCTAACATTAATAGGATAGCAAAACCTCTCCACGATAGACTAAAGAAAAAACATGTCGCATGGACTGATGAACATACCAAAATAGTTCAAATAATCAAAAAACAAGTTAAAGAAATACCTTGCCTACATTTAGCTGACCCATCAGCCCAACAAATTGTTGAAACAGATGCTTTAGACATAGAATATGGGGGTATCCTTAAACAAAAAACAAATAACAAAAAATGCATTGTACAGTTTACATCTGCACATTGGAATGATTGCCAAAAGAATTACTCTACCATTAAAA
>NC_021162.2:2896002-2898635 GCF_000331145.2 Cicer arietinum
TCTTTACACACCAAAACAATTCCCAATTGATTTCAAAACTACAGTAAACCATTGTAGGACCTTTAATTACTGGGACTATCAACAAGCCTAGTACAACGTTTTTCTCATTCAAAACCAAAAATTTAGCCAAACTTGGCTATTTTTCTTTAACCTAACCATGGAACCTTCAAAAATTCCACAGTGGTTTGCTCATTGGTGGAAATTTTTCGGCTCCATTCCAGAAATCTTAAAAACGAAAGTCCAAGAAAGCTTCCAATTTTACAAAACTCACTACAAACCAACAAAAAGGGAACACATTTTTCACCCCCTAATGGTATTCTCTACAAAATTCTTTCTACCATGGGTATTAGCCTGATATTTTGACATCAATCAAAAGGAAACTCAAACAATCCTCGTAAGAAGATTCAAAGTCAGATGGTGGACAAAATTCTCTATTCCACCAAGCATAAAAAAACAAGCAGTATCGACATGGCTCCAGAGGCAAGGAATGAAGAAACCAGACCCAATGGCAACTAAATTCTTGGCCCAAAAGTCATTTGCACAAACTCAACTAGCAGCAACAAAATCCGAGGAGGAATACTTTGAAATCATGGCCCAACTTCTCAAAAGTAAGGCCCAATCATCAAAACATTCCTCATACAGCGCTTCAGAAGACTCTATCAAAATAGAAAATGAAAATGAAAACGGATTGTTTCGGCATCTTGTTACCCATAAAATGAATATGACGGCCCAATACTCTTGGCCCATAAAAATAAATAAAAAGTCTATCATGAAATGTATTGGGTCAAGCCCAAAATTAGACTTCACCAAAAATAAGTCTCGGACCTAACCCATATTGGATTCCAGACCTAAAAATAAAAAAAAAAATAAATAAAAAAAAACCTTTATCAGAAAATACGATTATTTCTGAAAAGCAAAAGCAAAAGATTCGAGCACTTGTCTGTCTTTCACACTAAAATCCAAACGTGGCACCGAAAGCAGAAGGAATCTCATCATTTCCTCCATTACACCGAAGGTGTACAAGCATGACCCTTTCCCTATATAAGCAAGGCTTGTCTTCAGTTCAAGGCAGAGTGGAATACAGCAAGATAACTTTTATTAGAAATCTTGAAGAGTTTCTTGAGTGTCTCCTATATTTTATTTTGTATTTTCGTTTTCAGTTTTCAAAACAAGATTCCATTGTAGGTATTTGTTAGTATGTTTTAATCATATTCCGTTTTTCCTTATCGTATTCTTCTTTAATTTCTGTAAATTAAGTATGCTCTGCACTTGCAGCTAACAACTGACCTTGTGCATCAGAAACTGTGTTTATTATGAACTTTTGTTTTTTCTTTGTTGTTTTCCAATTTGTGTTGCTAAAAACAACTAATTTGGATTTACTTTTTTTTAATTTTCGTGGTTTGTGGGTTTGGTTTTATTTCATTAAATTAGCAAACGCAATACATCGCATGCAAAACTTTGAACAAGACTTGATAGTTGAGTTTATTTCCTATTGTCGGTGACCCTTTGATCCAGGACGTTCGTTGGTATCAGACTTGGGGGGGAATAGGTTATATAAAATTGGTTATAGATATTTAAAATCTTGAAAGTTTATCTTGAAGAATAATAGTTTCTGGGTTGTAAGTCCCGTGTTTAAGCCGACGTACAAGCGTTTAAGGGTAGTGAATCCTTGAAAGTTTCTTCAAAATAAAAAGGCAAAATTTTAAATATGGATAATCTCTTTTGTAGAACTTCTTCTTTCTCCACTCCTTCTAACCAAAACTTCCCAGAGAAAAGGGAACCTATCAATAGTGAAGAAATCACTATTGAGGACTTCCAAAAATCTATAAACAATTGGCAAATCCCAAAAATCAAAAAAGATGAGGTCTACGTATCCAGTCTCTTCAAAAATCTTTTAAAAACCGATTATGTTATCAAAACGGAGGAACGTGATGTTACTCTTTCTAACCCTTTTGAAACAATAAATCTTCTTTCTTAAAAAACGCTCAAAAAACACGCTGACAGGAACTATAACTTCATACATATAGGTCTTGTTCAAGTTGGTATAAAACCTTTAACAAGGGAATGATTAAACACTTCAATCCTATGTGTCCTACGAGATGCAAGGTTCTTGAACTTTCAAGAAGTTGGTATAAAACCTTTAACAAGGGAAGGATTAAACACTTCAATCCTATGTGTCCTACGAGATGCAAGGTTCTTGAACTTTCAAGATTCAATTAAAAGTACAGTTGAATCTAGTCTTTGTCAAGGACCAATATGGTTTGGATGTTATCCAAATTTTTCTTTGTCTTTAAAAGACCCAAACATCACAAATTCTCTTACGTTACAAATCAAAACTCATAATTACAAAATGATAGAAGGATCTATTCCTGTAGCTATTATTTACAGAGTCCATTACAAAGCAATGTTTTCAGCCTTTACTGCAACAAAAAATATTGAAAACAAAAGAGGTGAAACACTATTTTTACAAACTGATCTAACAAAAGCAAACACTGTTATTCCAAAAACTATCCTTTGGAAAGATATTGATCTTCCTGAAGAATGGATCCTAGAAGGAGCTGTTAGACCACAACCTCTTGAACAATCAAAACCAAACAACAATCTTAAAGAAGTCATACAATACAATGATGGTA
>NC_021162.2:2898684-2899895 GCF_000331145.2 Cicer arietinum
TCAAAACAAAGTCAACCTTCCACATCCTCATCAAAATTACTTCCTAAAACCACTTATGACCTAACAAATATCTTAGGAAAAAGAACAAAGTCACAAGCCCATGTCACAATTCAATCTCTGCAAGAGGAGATTAAAATTGTAAAACAAGAATTAAAAACTCTTAAACAAAAACAAGAAATTGATTCAAACATTCTTCAAAATCTTATTTCCCAGGCACAAAATCAAATCTCTTCTGACCATGAACAGGGTGAAGAAGAAGGAGAAAATGAAGAATATTCTAACAAAATTGAAAATTTAGAAGAAATCCCAGAGGATTTCTAGTTCGTTTTAAGAACAGTAACCACAAGAAAATATTTAATCAAAATTAATTTAGTTTTTTCTGAAGATTTCAAATTTGAAACAATTGCACTTTTTGATACTGGAGCAGATTTAAATTGCTTAAAAAGTAGCATTGTACCAAACAGATTTTTACAAAAATCTAATGAAAAACTTGTTGCGGCCAACCACTCCAACATGATTATAAAAAGTAAAACTGAAGCTTCCATTAAAAATGGTAATGTTTCAATCAAAACTCCTTTTGTTTTATTAGAAAATATTACTCATACTGTCATTTTAGGGACTCTTTTCATTAACATGATAACTCCCTATTCAGTCAATTACGACAGTATTTCTTGCAAAACAAAAGAAGCCAAAATTATTTTCCCTTTTATTGAAAAACCCAGAACAAAGAATTGAAATCTTTTAAAAGCTTGCTCTATTTACAAAACTGAATTAAATTGTTTAATTCAAGGGAAAGAAAAGTATTTATATTTCCTAAAACAAGATGTTTCTTTTCTCAAAACTGAACAACAATTACAAAATAGTTTCGTAAAACAAAAAATTTCAGATCTCCAAAAAAGAATTGAAAACGAAATCTGTTCAGATTTACCAAATGCTTTTTGGAACAGAAAACAACATATGGTAGACCTACCATATGAAAATGACTTTTCCAATAAACAAATCCCAATGAAAGCAAGACCTATCCAAATGAATTATGAACTTGAAACACATTGCAAAACAGAAATCCAAGACTTAGAACAAAAGTCACCTTGGAGTTGTGCAGCCTTCTATGTGAACAAAAATTCTGAAATAGAAAGAGGCACACCTAGGCTAGTCATAAACTACAAACCTTTAAACAAAGCGTTAAAATGGATTCGTTACCCGATTCCAAA
>NC_021162.2:2899968-2900542 GCF_000331145.2 Cicer arietinum
TCCAAAAGATCGATATAAAACAGCTTTTACGGTCCCTTTTGGTCAATATGAGTGGACGGTAATGCCCTTTGGATTAAAGAATGCCCCTTTAGAGTTCCAAAGAATTATGAATGAAATCTTTAATCCATTCTCAAAATTTTGCATTGTCTATATTGATGATGTCTTAATATTCTCTAAAACCATTAAACAACATTTCAAACATCTTAGAACATTTTTAATGATTACTAAGAAAAATTGATTAGTTGTTTCAAAATCCAAAGTTTCTCTTTTTCAAACAAAAATCCGTTTCCTAGGACATTATATCTCTCGGGGTACTATCACCCCTATTGAAAGATCCCTATCTTTCGCAGATAAATTTCCTGACAAAATCCTTGACAAAACACAATTACAAAGGTTTTTAGGATCTTTGAACTACGTATTAGATTTATGTCCTAACATTAATAGGATAGCAAAACCTCTCCACGATAGACTAAAGAAAAAACATGTCGCATGGACTGATGAACATACCAAAATAGTTCAAATAATCAAAAAACAAGTTAAAGAAATACCTTGCCTACATTTAGCTGACCCATCA